>NC_133650.1:233922517-234084745 GCF_009905375.1 Apium graveolens | reverse complement strand
ATCATTTCTTAAATTCATTCATGATTGTTTGATAACCCTATCCTTACCCTAAAGCTTGATACCCTGTTATATCTTGAGCTGATGATCACTTTCTTTATATTTTAACACCTCTATCCTATTGGAACCAGTGATGCTTATCTTCTTGATGTTCTAATACCTATACCTTGTCTACAACCATTGCTTTAAGCCTAGTTTGGCATTACTCTTTCATATTATCCAATAGCCTTGCTCAATTTCCTTGTCAAAGTTCTTGTTTATGGAAACCTCTCAATTACCCTAATATAGTAAAGTCTAGTGGATCATGGCCCTGAGATTTAGTGTCATATTTCCAGTGTTTCAAGTTGATCTATAATCCCTTGATAAAAATGATTACAGTCGAAAGAGATTTTGTCATAAATCGGCATCAGTTTTTTTAAAATGATTAAAATGTGGATTTTTCAGTCCCAAAGGGGGATAAATGTTTTCTTTGAATGGTGGATCTGGACTGAGACGCGAGTCTTTTCCACACTTATATTAGGCTTAAAAGTTGCCTAGGGATTCCCAATAATGTTTTAGAACCCAGCGAGGTTCGGGATTACTTCGCGGCTGATCACCGGCTGTAATCCGTAGCGTCATAAAATGATTTTGATTAAGAATGATTTTAAAATTGTTTTGATGCAAGCATAATGATGCCAACTCACATAAGTTTTATCTCTCGTTATCATTGATTATGTCTTTCCATTGTCATTCCTAAAGGTATATCTCGATTTATGTTTTGCGTTGTACTGTTAGCACTTGTTGAGCTTTTGGCTCACTTCTTGCTTTACCCTGATATTACAGCTAGCAACTATGGTTAGATTCAAGCAGACTGCCCGTAAGACCTGTGATGTTGATGCTTATGTTCGAGCTCAGGTAGAATAAGTAATAATAGCTGTGAGGATTCGGTATTTGTAATCAGATGTAATCGCTGGTAGTGATGGGCTGTTCCAAACCCTAAACTGTAAGATCTTGGATTGGTTGTGTATCCTTCATTAAAATGATGTAATAGCTATATTTATTTCGCTATTTAAGTTGGGGGTGTGACAGTGTAGCCGATGGAGTTATATGATAAGTGTGGATAATTGCAAGCCGATAAATGGTGGACATTTACGTATAGAGAAAAACCATTATGCCGATAATAGGATTGTTGCGAGGACATCAAATCAGAGGCAAAAATATGTATACATGATACGTTGCAAGTATGAGATTTGGCGTGAATTGGAATAGTTAGTGAACTGTATGAGGTAAATTAATTAGAGGAATAAGAAAGTAATGCTGCGTATATCAGATAAGGCAAATGATTGATTGGACAACATAAGCGAATGAAGAAATTCTTAATAATAACCAGATAATCGATTAATACATTATGAAGATGAAGCATACCTCAATCATGTGAGAGATACTTGTCATGAAGGTTCTAGATCGAAGAAGTGCTAGTTACGAATAAACTTTAAAAGTGTTCTTGAAGGAATGGTTGGGTTTTCCCACTTAAGTAAATGAGTTGTGGTAAATTTGATACTCGTAACTGAGCCAGTGAAAGAAGTTCAGTATAAAAAGACATAAGGGGGAGATGAAGATATGGTGATTCAACTGTAAGGATTTTTAAGAAGTGATGCTTTTAAACCAATGGAATTCTTTCACAAGATTATGAGAGGGTTTGTTGATACCATGTATTGGTTATTAGAATTTGAACGAGTTAACTAATAAGAACAAGTGTATATTGTCAAGGATAGACAAATTGTTAATAAGAGAGCTTGAATTGAAACATGAATTAGAAGAATTTAGAATAATTTATAATAGTACTCAGTAGTGATATTCTGCTATAATCAGAAGATATGAGAAAAGGTATCGTATAATAAGAATTGTTCGCTATAATCTTAAGGTTAACTAAAAATATGGGTTGTACTAGTTAGTATTATATGTGATGGTGAAATGGTGAGTTTAGAAGATGGAAGTTGATTGGTCTACTTGTGAGTTGATTGCTGGTTGTTTGATTGATTGTTGGTATCGGCTTGAGTCCGGCTGGTAGTCGATAATTTAAAGGAGATGCTGCCCAAATTTTCGGAAAATACCCTGCTCTTAAAGATAGAGAATATACTTCCATGTGTTATTGATATTCATGTCAATACTCCAAATGATTATGATCTCAGTTTTTGAAAGAGGTTGTTACAGCCAATCCGACTATATATAATTAGTCTTTGATTTCATTTAGCTAGTCATCACTTGGTGTAATTGATCAATTAAGTGAGCTAATTGGTTAATTTTACCAATTAATGATCAGTTAGATGGAAATTGATTCCAATTAGATTAAGTCAAAGTTTGACATGACTTTCAAATCCGAAATCAAAGCAATGAGGAATTTGGAGAAGGTAAGGACACCAGTAGAATTCAGAAATTGCTGCAAGTGTGTGAGGTTTTTCTTGGATGAATATGCCCTTTATAATGAACAAGAGAAATAAAAATTTATTTGTATGGACAAATGAGAAGAATGTTTTGAAGAAATAAAGATTTAAGATAGAGCAAAGAGAAGGAAGGAAGGTGGAATAAAGAAGAGATTAATAACCACACCAATATGGATTTTATTAGACAATCAAATATATTTTATCGTCTGCAATAAAGTTTTATTGAAGGACGTCTTGTTTCCAAATTTTTGTGATAATCATAAAATAAATGATTTATCAAGTATTTTTGTTTTGGATAAAATGAGAGATACAATTTTAGTTCAGTTTCTGATTGATATTGATACTTAGGTTGTTGTTAAATATCAAAAGTGGTATTAATATAGATGATTGATATTTACTTCAGTATGGGATGTTGTGAGCATCAAAGTTCGTATTGATATCTAATTTGATATGATATCAAAATGAGTATTAATATCAGGAGTTCCGTTGTGAATGAGCTATGAGAATGAAGAACGGAAATAGGAAAGAAAATATAATCAAAAGGATGATAAAGAAACTTTATAAAATGCCATGATATAGGTAAGATATGGGTAATATGAGGGACAAAAGTAAGGTGAAAAATTTAAGAAACATTTGTAAATTGAGATAGGGAATGTGTCCCAGGATTACGATTAAGTACCGAGGGCTAAAAGAAGATATCTAGTGACCAGACATAAAGATGAAATGGGGGGGGGGACATGTAGATAAATGTTATACCTACACAAGAGTTAAGGCGGGACATCAAAGACTAGATGGATACATTTCACCAGGAAACGTCGTAGTGAAGTCACTTGAGAACCAAAGTTTGTCCAATAAGTGGGTTAGTTGCTGCTTGAAGAAATGGTGGTACGTCATCAGATCCAGAAATTGATTGTAAGTGATCGATATTATTTGATTTGATATTTGACAGGAGTATTTAGAATACGATGAATTATGTCAAACCAGAATAGTATATACCACTTCTAGATAAACGGGCAGTGAGTAAGGAAGAACTAAAAGATAGGAATATTGGCTACGATAACTCAAGGGATTCAAGCTACTCCGAGAATATGATACGACACATAGATGTCAAAGAAGACTTTCTGATAGTATGTCACAAAGAAAGAATAAGCGTTATATGTGACTAGATGTCAAGAAAGAGCATTGCGGTCAGTTTCGTATTAGAACTCCCTCGAACCAAAATAAATGATAGTATGGGTTAGAATATGCGGGTGATGCCTCCAGACTAGTGTATTTTCTTCTAAGAAATAAGAGATTTTTGCTCGGAAAATATCCTCGATTGTGATTCAAGGAAATTAAGGTATGATGATACGTTTGTGCGTCAATCGTATCCAGTCGAGATTTTCTCGTTAATTCTTAACTCTAGTGTAATTTCGAGAACGTCAGAATTCGAATATGCCATGGTTTCAGTATATCATTCACAAATGGGCGAGAAGATTAAGAGAACGACTAAAGAGCCTTGAATGCGATTGGAAGCGATTATAAACTAAGTTAATTGAACAGAGAAACATGTGGGAATGGGGCTCAATAACCAATAATTATTGCAAATGTTCATTAGCATGAATTACTAGAATTAGAAAGAAAACAGAATTAATAGACATTATGCTGGTCCTTTTGAGACAGTAAAATAGGCAAGATAAGTGTAAGTGAGTTGGCTTCACCGCCACACGTATACATGGTTCATATGGTGTTTATATGTGTATATTCACGAAAAGTAATTAAGCTCCATTATATATAAAATGGAGACTTGAGTTGAGTTATAGGAGCAACTAATAGAATATGATGTCAGCGAGAGGTTGTTAAGTAATGAGCGATGCTGCGAGTAAAAGTTTATGAAAAGTTGTAAGGTTGAGAGATCAACCTGAGAAAAATGGAAGTGAGATACTGGAATATATCATTATCTGATCCTTAATGTGATTCTGAGGACAAAATCTTTTTAAGGGGGGAGGGATGTAATATCCGGGGCATAGCGTGTAATTATTTTTATTGATAAATAATTATTATGTGATTATATTGTGATTTTTGGTGAATTATCTGATGATTGGTGTTGTTATGTGGATGTTTATATTTGGTAAAGTATAAGTATGTTAATTTTATTATGTCCGGAATAAAATATAGATAATTAAGGTATTTTTCTGGTAATTTTTGGAGTGTTATATGATTTTATATTGATTTATGAATTTATTAATTATTTTTTGAATAATTACAAAATCATTTTCTAAAGCCGGGAATCGTCCAACCTCAACCATTTTTTACGTTTTTACAACCCGAAACTCTTCCGGAAACTCCTTCCTAACCTAATCTGGTAATTCCGGACATTTTTCGTGTTTTGACTTTTCCGATCCGGATTACGGTTTGACCCGTGCGCGGCCCGACACAATATTTTCGATACGCTAACCCCTTTCGATAACATTATCTTTGTACAAATTGTTTTATAAAAGCCCGATTTTGATAATTATCCAAAACAAGATAATGCTTATCCAAAACATGATAGTGTTTATCCAAAACATGATAGTATTTATCCAAAACGTTATCCGATCATATCGTTTTATAGTAACTTAGATGCTAAGAAACGTATTTATCGATTCAACACGATCCAGATGGTACTAATATTTCGTAAATATAAATATCTCTTTTCTTTTTTCATTTTACTCATAAAATCATATTCAGACAACACAAACGAAGGCGTTATCGAACTCCGATTCGGGCGTGCAAAATATCAAAACGAAGCTCTCAAAAACCTCTTTATGAATCCACCATCTATTGTTGTGCAGAAATCAAAGTATATTTCTTATTTAATTATTTTAATTTGAAGAATAAATTAAGAATTTTTGTTATTGATGTTGTTTGTATGATTTGATGGCATAATCATATAGATCTTTTCTTTCTGGGCATTTTGGTATATTATATGACTAATTTGGAGTTCAATAACATGTTGAAATTGATGTTTGATTCTTGGATTTTAAAATTAGGGTTTATAGTTTTGAATTTTCTTAATTGAAAATTAGGCATTTATTGGTTAGGGGTTATTAGATGAAATTGGTTACATGGTTGTGTAGATCGTGGAAAAACAAATCGATTGGTGTATTTGAAATTAACAAACGATTCCTGAGTTGTCCTAATCGAGCCTCGCCGGAAAACGAACCAAGGCGGCGACGGAAATTTTGATTTAATTTTCCGGCTAAACGCTGCTTTGTTTCTTGATTTTGATGGTACGAACAAGTTCCTGGAACTCCAGAGATTATTCGCTGTAGATCCTGTGCGATTCAGGGTGGTTTTACTGTCGCTGGAAAAGCTCATGGCCGACGTCCATGGCTTCCCAGCGACCGGAGGGGGTGACTGTAACAATTACAGTTTAGCCCCCGAGTTTTGTACAGTTTGCATTTTCAGTACTCTTATTTCAAAAACTTTTAAAAATTTGATTTCAGTTTTAAAAATGATCAAAAATCATATTCCTCTTTTACTATTTCCAGAAATTGTATTTTTCTTTTTATAATATTTTCAGAAATTTATTTTTATTTATTTTAAATTCCAAAAATTCATTATTTAATTTCTGAAAATTATTTTTATTTAAAAATAAATCTTAATTATTTAATTAATTAATTTTAGTTGATAATTAATTATATAATTAGTCAATTAATTTAAATAATAATTGATTAATTAATTTAATTAGTAATTAATTAATTTTAATTAATTTAATAATTTGATTTAATTATTTATTTTGATTTAAAAATTCTGAAAAACAGTATCAAGCTTTAAATGTTATTTTAAATTATTTTCAAGGCTCGATAATTATTATTAAATGGTTTTAAAGTCAGATTCGGGTGTTCGAACCCTATTATTTAATTAAAATGATTCGGAGTCCCATTTTAATTCCGAAAATGTTCAAAATTTTGTATTAAATACCTGGAAAATCATTTTGACCCCAAATCTTCTTTGAAAAATTAATTTAATCGAATATCATGCGTACTATGTGTTATGTGCTATTTGATTGATGTGTTATATGCCTATGTGGTTATTGTTTGACAGTTTTTGCTGTAACTTTCAATCCGTAAATCGGATTTGGGTAAAACGAAGGGTAGATAAAAGCTTATGACGTCTATGTGATGATTAGAATGATATGAGATTGAGTATTGATAGATACTTGTGGTGCCTAGCAGAGTAAGCAAGGTATAGAAAAAGAAAGTCAGTGATCCGTAAATAGAAGTGAGGCACAGAAAAAGAAGGCAAGTGAGTAACAAATAGAAGCAAGGCATAGAAAAAGAAGAAAAGTGATTGAAAAGTAAAACTGTTAGATGAGTACAAGTAAAGTTGGAAATCATCGGTGATAAGGAAAGTCCTTCTAAACCTTTCTTCAAGATATATTACAAATATTTCTGAACTTTCTCATAACATGTTGCTAGTATTCAAAATAAATCTTGTTTTACATGGCAAGCGCTTTAAACTATTCAACCTTGAACCCTGATCATATCATTGAACTTAAGCTGTAAGCTTTATTTCTTGTAAACCACAAACGGTTGATTTCCCCAATATTAAACCATACCAATGTAGTACTACTCTGCAAATACATACACACCATAAACCAAATATTGAAACATAATTTCTTGAGCATACAGAAACTTATATACCCCATAATACACTATGACATCAAAGATCTATTCCCTGTGTTACCATTGAACCATTTCATCAGATACCTGATTGTTCAACCGACTTGAAGTCATTCTTCATATATATATACCTCGATACACCCTGGTGATACATGTGAAATGTTTTATGCTCTAAGATAAATGCTTTATCAATGTTAATCATGATTCTGTTTTTATTAAATTGCAATAATTATCATATTGAATTGTTTTAGAATTGGATGGTTTTATAAATGTGGACCAGATTCGTGGTTAGACCAGATTCGTGGTCATATTAGGCCAATGCGTCCCTTAGATCCAGTATATAGAACAAATCTGGGAGCCTTGCTCGGGATTAATGCGTGACTGATCAACAACCTAACCTTGGTTTTTAAAATAAAAAGAGAATATCCAATTCTATTTATTGATTATCCAGAAACTTGATTCTTCTGAATCATTTCGACTGATCATTGTTGAACCTCAGTTATTACTATTATGACTTGCTGAGGTAGTTAGCTCACTCTTGCAAATATGTTATGTTATTTTACAGTTGAAAAGGAAGTTGTTGGAAACGAGGATTCCCAGTCCAATGTGCGAGCTAGGATTCTAGGATAAGATGGATGGAGTTAGCAGGAGCTTTATAATGTAGATGAGTTATGTAAGATTGTAAGAGTGATATCATTATCAGTTGTAAGCGGAACTAGTTGGGATTTGGTACGATGTAATAAGAGTTAAGGTTGTGGCTTGTTGTCATACTTTAACCTGTTGCGATCCATAGTTATGGTTAGTAGGGTCTTTACATATATTACTTTCATAAGCAAGTATATATATTGAGTGTGTGTGTGTTGTGAACCCCAAACTTCTGACCCGGTTTGGAGGGCGTCACAGCGCCCATGTCTAATATTCACTATGTTTCTTTGCAGATACAGATATGACTTCTCTCCCAAAAGGATTTGCTATTGGTGCCTCCAAGAAACAGAAAGAGGGAAGAACTAAACATTTGGGTACAAAGAATGACCCAAAAATCAATGACCCCCTGCTCTCATGGTCCTTTTCTCCTCCTGTAAAAATTATCGACATTACTTTGGTGGATGCCTCAAAAAGCATTTGTATAACCACGATTATATGACCAATCATATATACCATTTATAATTTTTTTCCAAAAGACTTCTTTTAGGACCAGTTTTAACAAAAGAGTTAATTAAGTCCCAATTTTACAAAGATGAATAAACATGTTTATATAAAAAAAGGCTATAAATATTCCAATAAGAGCTATACTAGCTGAAAAAAGAGTATCTTTCAAAAATTCATACCAATCTATTAAATTATTCAAATTTTGATGTAAAAGGTTTATAGACGGAGTTAACCATTTTGATAATATGTCTAAACACGCCCTCGAAACATCAGAGAACTGTTCCAGATGATCAATCACTCGTTCACAAGCACTTGGTCGCATCCTCCTATGGATTTTTCTCTGAAGAGAAGGTGAATGGATGGATTTTCAGAACTGAAGAGCAGACTGAGAGAGCTATAATGAGGGCTACAGTTGAACTCCATCTCCACACAAAGCAAAATGCAAACATGGCTGCCAAGTTGAGGGTGTGCCTTGCTGTTGCTGAAAACAACAGGAGCAAAGCTGAGGATAAAGTTAAAAACTTTGGAGAAAAGCATTATATTTCTTACCAAGGAAAAAGATGGTGAAATTTTTGAACTGCAATTAGAAATGGCGTGTCTTAATGGGCATGTCACAGCTGTGGAGAAGGCTGTTGATAAAGTTGTGGCTTTAAACTCCTCCATACAAATGGATCTTGATGTCTTGAATGATGACTGGGTGCATGGTTGGAAGGCAAAGGAGAAGTTGGTGCATCAAGCTAGTTTCACAGCTGGCTTTGAAGAATGATGTTCTGGTTTTATAGTAAATGACCCCGAGTATACTTTCTTCAAGTTTGATGAAGAAACCCAAAAATGGGTTGATGAATTCAAAGTTAGAGATGCAGATTCCATAAAAAACAAGAGGATTGCTCTGGGCTTGGAGGAGGAAGACGCGTTTCCACCACCCTCACCACTTCAAGTTCAGCCTCAATAATCTCCTCCAAATGACCAAGACAAGCAACAGAACGCGCCTCCATCTTAGGACGCGTCTTCTTTTTATCCGTAAACTTTCCTGAACAATTTAAGGGTGCAGGCCCCTTTAAGTCTTGTAATTTATATTCCTATTACTTGGGTTTTTTCTGGATGTTTTAGATGGTGACTTTCCCAAGGTTTTATACCTTGAATTATCTTTTATGCATATTGTCCTTTGTTCTATCTTCCCTGTTTTATCATGCTTCCTTATATGTCATTGAAATGTTAAGATTTAATAAACCACGTCACAAGACGGGTGCGTCCTCCAGTAAGGTGCGTCCTTATTATGTAAATAAGATAGCTTGTATCTTATGTTGTCCAAGCGAGGACGTGTTTTCTAACACTTCCCCTCATAACAATGCTTTACTATTCTTTCTAACTCCTCAATACAAGCTAAGTGTTGCATTATAAGGGCGCGTCTAAGATATTTTCAGGGTATTTTGAGCCAATATACTCAAGTTTTATTTGATGTGGGCACGTCTATCTTTCATGACGCGTCACCATTCTAAATAGACTAAAATTTTAAAATAAACCTGTAATACCTTTATGTATACAAATTCCAGGACACGTCATCTGGTACAGGACACGCCATAATGTATTTTATATTTCCCAGACATTTTGTTTAGCCGTGGTGAAATTTTTCACCATATACAATGCCAGATGAAAGGAAACAAAAACAAATAAACAAAGATCATTAAGACGTAAGGAAATTTTCAAATTCTTTATTAATAATACGCTCCAGTGTCAAAAATGCACCAGTCCCATGGCTACTATGCTCTATGGGAATTTTTTTAAAAATATAATCCTTCAACTAGTTTGAAGTGGAGTAGTACATGCACTACCCCCTAGGCAAGAAGGATTCTTATTGCTTCTAGTCTACGATTCGGGCATAGTGTTGGTGAGACTACATAGTTGTATTAACAGTTACGTGATAACTCAACACGAGAAAAATACTAGAATAAGACAAGTTAATAATACTACGACTATACAAGAAATCTGAAGAAATGAAGACAAGGAAAATACAAAGAATCAAAAGATTAGAAGAAAACTTGAAGTCTGTTTACAGGTCACTGGAAGAAGTTCATTAATATGTTCATGCCTCAGTGAAGAATAAAGGTGAAAGACTTTCAAGGTTTCAGAAATGATGAAGATTCAGTGTATAAGTGCTACTAGAAGATTTCAGTGTATTGGCATTGATTGAAGATAGACAGTGTATGAAGTATAGGAATCTGAAGAATTGAAGACATGGTAAGAGGTTAAAGAAGACAGCTGCAGTCTTGAAGTTATACTCACTAACATGAGTTTATTTATATGTTCAAGCGTCGGTGAAGAACAGTGAATGAAGTATTCAAGATTATAGTAGCAATGAAGACGGTGTCTAAAGTACCATAAAGGATTCCAGTGAAAGTATATTTGTTTATTGAAAGTTAGTGTTCAAAGCGATAAAGTTGTTGTAAGCTTAACAATATAATCAAGACTATAATACGAAGACCTAAATCGGGATTAGTCATCTGTGAACCAAAGTAGTTGCACTAGGCGTCAAAAGCTCGTGAAAGGAATCTGAGTATTATTTTTGGAAGACTTTTTAAGTTGAGGAACGTACTTGGATTGAACGTTTATCTGTTAAAGTACGAGAAGAGGTGCGCAAGGTATACAACTAAACTTCTCTAGGGATTGGCGAAACTCAAAGTTTAATTGTAAAAGTAAATAAATTTATTTAATGGACTCTAATATAATTTATTTAATAAACTTAAAATGATTTATTTTATAAACTTTAAATAAGTTTATTTTATAAATCTAAATTACTTTATTTATATAAGTTATATTTAAGTTTATTTTATTAATTAATTTAGTTACAATTTAAACTTAAATAAAAAGAAAAAAAGCAACAATGGTCTCCAGTTAGCTATATGGTCACAGGTTGGAGTTGTGAAGAATATTTCTAAGGCAAAACCAACTTTGCAGTCGCAGGTTAACTTCTTAGTCGCAAGTTGAGTTTCTTGGTCGCAGGTTGAGTTACTTGGTCGCATGTTGAGTTTCTTGTTACTTGGTCTTAGGTTGAGTTACTTGGTCGCATGTTGAGTTTCTTGGTCGCAGGTTGAGTTACTAGTCACAGGTTAGCAAGCTTATCCTCAGCCACAACTTTATTGGTTTGTTCAATTAATTTGTGTGGTTAATATTTGACCACATGTTTCAATTGAATATAAAGACTACACCACAACAGCAAGAGCAATCAGATTAGTTCTGTTTATCTTCTTCTCTAACAAGAGAGCTGATAAAATAGAAGTAAATATTTTTAGAGAAGCTCAAGCACCTTGAATATTTGTTTAACTTCTCACCGGAGTAATGTTATAATGTCCGGTTTAACGCTTGTATATTCATAGGGGCATTATAATCGTTACCCGGTAATTAAATCCTTAGATAAACAAAAGCTAGATCATTGTATAGGATTCAATTTATTGATCTTTATAGAAGCTAGGAACTTTGTTATTCTTAGATTGTAGCCGGTTAATTTATTTACCGGAGTGTAGCAACACCCCTCACAGATTTATATATGAATATATACTTTCTTGAATATCTTGTGTTCCTCGTTTTCCAAAACACTATTGACCTAAAGAATACGGAACCACTAACCGAGCACTAAATTTTATATCCGCAAAAGATTCGAAAGAATTTTTTAATTTAGTGAGTATCGTATTCAACCCCCCCTTCTACGATACTTCGAGACCTAACACATAACCCTACTTAAATCAACTAAAAATATAGATAATAATATGTAAGGGGCTCTAGCCGCACCTTACTCATAGTACTTCTGTAGATGTTCTCCATTTCACGCTCGCGGAATAAGCTTTCCTTCCAAGTCTTCAAGATGATAGGTCCCCATCCACAATATTGCTTTGATTCTATACGGTCCTTCCAAATTAGCTCCAAACACTCCATGTTGGGGATTCTTTGTATTTGGCATACCTTCCTAAGTACTAGATCACCTACTTTCAGCAGATGTCCGTTTACTTTCTTGTTGTAGTACCTTGATGCGCGTTGTTGATATGCTGCAAGCTTTAATTTAGAGTTCTTCCTTGCTTCCTCCAAGAGATCCAAGTGAAGCCTCGAGTTAACCTCTGCATCTCCTTCTGCATAACGATCCTTACGGAGTGATCCCGAACCAACTTCTACGAGAACCATAGCCTCATATCTGTAAGTGAGCATAAAAAGGAGATTCTCCCATAGTAGACCTTGAAGTCGTGTTGTAAGACCATAGTGTTAGTGTTTGTGCCCTAGAGACAACACTATTATGTTTATGTTATGAGGCATTTAGATTATTAATTATGATTCTATGGATTATTCTTTAGTAATTTATTATATCTTGATTTTTTGCGATAAAATATTAGATTAATAAATGTCCTTGGAATATGATATGTATATCTATATCTCTAAATACGTGATTTAGAAGTGAGATTATGAGAATAGAATTGATATTAAAAAAGGTCCCTAGTCTAATATGTAATTCCCTAACAATACAACAAGAATTACAGAAGGGGGGTTGAATGTAATTCTGGCTACTTTTACACGATTTTAAAACTGTTCTAACCGAATATATATGTGTGTTTGATTTTCAGAGTGCGGAATGAAAGAATTATATGAATCAAAACACAAAGTAATAAAAACATAAGCTTTTAAAACTTACTGCTGGATTTGAATGTATCCACCAGATATATATATATATCAGTTTGAGAACTCTGTGTAGCTTAAAATGGCTCACAGCTGCTTTACAAGTAGAACAAACAAATAACAGAGAAATTCTTGACAAGTACAACTTTTTCTATCTCTCTTCTAAAATGTGTTTGCTTAGTTGTTTGTTCTACTAGCTATACTTGGTTTATATATCACCAAGTTTATATGATAATAAGACAAGATAATAAAACAAAACATATCTAGTCTAATTCTATACTGCTTCACTACTCTATTCCAGCATCTTTGAATATCTCCATAATTGCATGGAAATGGTAATGCTTCTTTGTTCTAAATTTCCTGCTAAACAGGCTGCCACATTCCTTTTGCGAACACTCGACGCATGTGACTGTGTTGTCACTGTCAACAGATATTTGAATTTGATCATCCGTCGGGTACATGCTTGTCATCCATCGGGTAGCTTTGTTGATCATCCGTCGGGTAACTATTTATAACTTGACTCCATTTCACTTACACATAATTACAAGACATCTCATATTTACAATTAATCAACCTATTCTGTATATCTACCAGTAGTCAATATGCCTCATATGCTCCTACAGAATCTACACAAAGTTGTTTGCAAAAATGTGCTACAGATCTTATTATTACATAAGCTACTCACCCGGTGGATGTCAATTTGTTATCTGTCGGGACTATATTAAATCATCCGTCGGGACTAAAATTGAACATCCATCGAGTGCTACAAATTTCACTAAGTTAAATCTACTAAGGTGTTTTGTTGAACTTATCATCAAGTTCACAACATATTCCTAACAATCTCCCCCAATTTATGTGTACTGGAATTGTATCCATGAATTAAGAGAAACTTGATGATAACAAAACACCCTAAAAATACAAATCGAAAAGTAGTAGATGAAACTGATAAGTGCTACAATATTTACTTAAAATTGAACAAAGTAAAGTGTACAAAGAATTCTCACAATCAATTTTCAAGATGCTCCTTTAGTCTGAGCAGATAACTCTATCTCCTAGATTGTCTGGATTTCTTTCCAAGCCTCCTGCTGTTCTCCTCTATTTGATTCTGGAGTTGTCTGTGGAATTCAAGTTCATCAGCTTCTGAGAGATCTAGCATTTTTTGTATTTCTAATAGAGTCTCATTGCTAGAGATACTCAACTGGTCCTCCAATCTGAAGAATCTCCTAACTCCCTTTTCATTCCTGAATTCCATCAGCCAATAAGGCCTCAAATGCACTCTCTTTCCTGTGAAGGGAATTGATAGAGTTTTTGGAAGTGCATCTTTGGCTCTATTGCTCCTTAGCTCCTCTATTTTCTTTAGTACTATTCTCCTTGCAGTCACATTAAATCCAAAGTTATTCTTGAAGGATGAATAGACTTTTATCAGAACAAATTGGCTTTCTTGAAGAATCCTGTGAAGTGGCCATGTGAACTCTTTCCCTCCCTTATATTTGAAAACCAGTCTTTCAGGAAGATGTTTATGAGCATCAATCTCTCTCACTTCTTCCAATTCATCTAAGTAGAGGTTTATGTCAGAGAACTCCTTGATGTTACAGATGCATAACATATCTCCCTTGTTGACTGTAGATTGCGATTTGGTTCAGGTCTTGGATCTAAGAGTCACATGCTTCACTTTCTTGATTGCTCTAGTCTTTGTCTTCTTTGTCTTGTTGAAGATAGGAAAATTTAGCTCGGGAATTATCAAACTATCCCAGTCTACTGGCTCATCCTTAGGAATAATGGGCTCACCATAAATATTCCTAGTTGGATCCACCACCTTGAATTCTTCAAATACCACTGAGGGTTTTGATGTCTGAGTTGAAGTTGTAGGCTTTTTGGGAATGTAGTCTTCCATTTCCTCATCACTGAAGTCCAATTTTCTCTTGATTCTTTGCTTGTACCTTGGTTTCTTTAGCTGTTGGGGTTCCTGTTGCATTTTCTGATCTTGAGGTTCAGCAATCACAGATGGTTGTGCAGAAATCTCAGTTGTAGTCTTCACAGCTTGAAGTTTGGCCAAGATAGTAGCTTGCTCCTTCTTTTGTTTAAGCTTCTTAGCCTCTAAGACATCCTGCTTCTTTTCTTGTCTGATTCTTTCCTTCTCCTCCTTCTTAGCTTCTACAAATAGAGGGTGTCCAACCACCACACAAATTTCTTTACCATTTCTGTAGATTTTGGAAATTCTTCTTTTAAGTGCTGAATCAGTAGGATCTTTGAAAAATGTAATTGACCTAGCCAACAACTTCTTTTCATCTGGTCTAGGTGTCTCAAACACAATATCCACAGGATTTTTGTCTAAAACCTTAGAGTAGTTTCTTTTAGGCTTTATGATAAGATTTACCTTTGGAGATTTGATGCAAGATATTTGGCCTTTTTCCAAATAATTCATACTCATTTCATTCACAGAAATCTGCTTGACTTAAGAGTGATGATTGAAGACTTTGTCTAGTTTCTGAATTGGCCCAAACTTTTGTTGAATTTCTGTATCTATCTTTCTCCATTTATCATCTAGTTCCTTCTCCACAACTGCAACATCAAGCATCTTAGGAATTGACTTTGACTCAAGCTTAGCAGCTGCTATTTGGATCAGATCAATATTGTCCAATACTTTGTTATCATCTAGTAGAGTGGAGGAAGAAGATTGTGCAGCCACCAGCTATTGCAGCAATTGAGTTTGTTGTGCTTGATGTAGATGTATAGCTGTCAGAGAAGCTTCCATAGCAGTCATCCTTTTGTCCAAGGAGTCCACTTTTATGGCAAGATCAGAGTTCTTCCTTAGTTGTCTCTTAATATCAAGCATTGTTGCTTCTGGAAGTTTAGCATCCAATCTTTCAGAAATATCCTTCTTCACTTGATCAATCTCAGTCTTGGTAGAAGTGACATCCTAATTGTGTTGAAAGCCTTGGATTTGATACATTTGTAGAGAATTGTGATGTGCCTGTAAGAGCATCCTGGTGCCAACATATGTTGTAGATTGAAGAGCATTGTGTGTCTCCTGGATTTGATGAATGAATGTGATCTTGAAATGTTGAAGATCACATTCCTTGGAGAATGCCCAAGATGGTAGGCCAGATCTAGAGCTGGTGCCTGCTGCTCCCCCTATGTCAATGGGCTCTTCACTATCATCACAATCATCTCCAAAAAGATTTTCATATTCACCAGTGCCATAGTCTATATCATCATCAGCTCTAGATGGCATGGCTTTGATGGCATCCTTAGCTCTTTTCATGGATTGAGTGGTGTGCACCAAATTAAGCATTCTTCCAGCCTCCTCATTGCCCTGTTCAGCTAGAGTTTGATAAGCTGAAATAGGATGAGTAAATGTCTCAGCATCCAGGGAAATAGAATCTATGACAGCTTGGTATTCTTGCTGAAATAGTCTTTCCCTTTCTGCATCACTGGCATTCATTGACTCACTTGCAATGGTGTCCATCCTTATCACTCCTGTAGCTGCATTTCTCTCAATATCTCTATCTTTTTGCATCAAGGGCTCCCCTTAGCTTCCCATCCTTACACCCTCACCTGCACCATATAAGGTAGGACTCCTCTCACTCACTTTTGCCAGACCTGAAGAAATGGTCTGCATTTGTTCACTCATATTCTCTCCTTTTTCCTGGGAGCAACCCAGCCTCTCACTCAGTCTATTCCATTCCCTCAGTCCTAAGAGCGATTGTACTACTACTAAGACCTCCGCGCTTATGATAATTGAAGAAATTTGAAGTTGTGCAGAGACTCTCGATGGATGAGGAATATCCATCGGGGTAGTAGTTTGACTAGCCGACGGATGATTGCTGTTAGGCACATCCATCGGGATACAATCACTACTCGATGGATGAATGATATCCACCGGGATAGAAGAAATGAATGAGTTTGGAGTGGAGACTATTGTAGACTCTGTGTAGATTGATGAAAATTTTGGCATAGATGTCTCAATAGACTCAGAAAGAATTGGCAAGTGAGCTAACAAATTATCTAAAAGATGATGTTCACTTGCTTGGATTTTTGGCTTCTCCAATAGAGTTAAAGATGGAGAATTTGGAAGTGATGTATTGATCATGTCAACATCCAGTGAGTGTGTGGGTGAATTTGGTGTTTAAGGTGCTTCAATTATTAAAGATTTTGGCTGTGACTCCACATTTATTGGAGCCACATCAATCTGACTTTGAGAAGGTGCAGTGACTGGATCTTTAGCACCAGTTTGCACTGTGTGTGTTCCCTGTGCATCCCCAAGGGTTTTTGATCTTTTATTTCTAGCATAAGTCTGTGGTGAACTAGTATCCCTAACGTTCTTGGCCTGTGCTCCTGGTTGGGAGCTTGTTTCAATAGTAACATCCTTTTGGGAGGATGAAACTAGAAATGAGCTTATTTCCTTATTAACAACCATGGTTTGTTGGGAAACTATGGTGTGGCTAGGCTTATGTACACTCATCTCATCAGCCTTATCCTTAGGGTTTCTTTGATTTTCACCCTGTCCTCACCTTGCTCACTCATCTTCACACTGCCCTCTTTGTGTTTAGTAGATTTTGTAACTGGTTTCTTTTGAGAGAAACCAGAGGGGGCTTTCTTAGCTTTGGATTTTGAAATTATTGGTTTGGTAGTTTAGGTAGGCATCTGTTGGGTCATTGACACAGATGCCATAACTATATTTGAAGGCAAAGAAATGTGTGAGGTTGGAAGAGTGGAGACAGTGGTGTTTACCTCACTTACCTGAGGTCCCTCCATGACTAGAAAATAGAATAGGGGAACCTCTTTGTGGTGATTTGCTCTATTAAGATCTCCAATAATTCTTCTTTCTTAAACCCAACAATTCAGCTTGTTGGTTGGGTTCTCAATTACAATGTCCTCAATAAGATGGTTAGCAAGCATCATAAAGAATCTAGCATAATAGACAGTTTTACCTCTCTTATTGAGTTCTCCTAACTTAAAACCTAACACAAACAAGATCATCAAGTCACTGAAGTTAAAGTACTTATTAGTGACTAGCATGTAAAGCATGTTAAGCATGGAAATGTTAACAGAATCAAAGTTACTAACCTTACCAGAAAATACCTTAGTTACCATATCACATAAATAGCTCCATTCCTTTCTAAGACCTAACCTCCTAATTTCACTTAACTTAGAAGTAGAAAGTGCACAGCCCACAAAATTAAGCAAGGTAACTATATCAGCATCAGTGTGTGGAACAGTGGTAGTGTTATCTGGAATTTTAAAGGATGCTTTGATAATATCACTATTAATGTAAAACTGCTTACCTTTGAGAGTGAAAGTTATGGTTTTGTCAGTAGAGCTGTACACGAAAGTTGTCCATATCTCCTCTACAACCTCACAGTAGATTGTGGGAGATTCCAGCATCGCATAGTTGAGTTTACAGCCTTTTACAAAATCCATCATTTTGTGATAATCTCCAGACTGCTGAATCTCCTTGTTTACAAGAGCTATGAAGTTGTTCTTTTTATAGATAAATCCAGACTGGGACATGATTTTGACTACTGTTGCCATTGCTAAAGATTTGAAATTTACAGAAAGAGTATTTGCTTTTGAGGAAGAATGAAGTTAGAGCAATTGATTCTTGAGAATGATAAAAGAGTAGAATAAAAATGAATCCTGCTTTTATACTATCTGAGAAATAAACTGACAAAAATAATAAAGTGAAATAAAGCAACCAATTAAAATTGCCAAAAATAGCCGTTTGAAAATAAATAAACTATAAAAATTCTTTCACTTATCCGTCGTGTTATGCTTACAAACTGTAAGTATACTCGATGGATAATTTCTAGAATTCCGACGACTAAGATTGAGATAATTCGACATATGAGAATAAAGCAATTATCCGTCAAGTTATAAAATAATCCAGAAAAATATTTGATTTTATTAACAAACAATATACCGACGGATGACCAAACTCGATGGGTAATGAGCATCCGTCGGGATGTAAATTTTGACTTAGCCAAAATTTCATCCAAAGCTGAAAAATCAATTAATTTTCTGGCTGCATTATAACTTGCAAAAGTATCTGGAATGATTCAAGAATAATTAAGCATACCTAACTCACTTACCAACCTTGAAAAGGTGGATTCATCAAGTGGCTTGGTAAAGATATCTACAAGCTGCTTTTCACTTGGAACAAAATGAAGTTCCACAGTACCATTTATCACATGTTCCCTTATGAAGTGATACTTGATGTCTATGTGCTTTGTTCTTGAATGCTGCACTGGTTTTTCAGTGATGATAATTGCACTAGTGTTGTCACAAAAAATGGGAATTCTGTCTACTTGTAGACCATAGTCCAATAATTGGTTTTTCATCCATAAAATTTGTGCACAACAACTACCAACAACAATATATTCAGCTTCAGCTATAGAAGTAGAAACTGAATTTTGTTGTTTACTGAACCAGGACACAAGCTTGTTCCCTAGAAATTGACAGGTTCCTGTTGTACATTTTATGTCTATTTTACAACCTGCATAATCTGCATCTAAATAACCAGTTAGATCAAAACAAAATATCTAGGGTACCAAATACCAAGTTTTGGTGTTCCTTTGAGATATCTGAAAATTCTCTTGATAGCTACTAAGTGAGATTCTCAAGGATCATCCTGAAATCTAGCACAAAGACAAGTAGCAAACATTATATCTGGCCTACTAGCTGTTAGGTATAGAAGTGAGCCAACCATGCCTCTATAGCTTGAAATATCCACAGACTTTACAGTAATATTTAATTCAAGCTTAGTTGCAGTGACCATGGGAGTTTTTGCAGATGTGCAATCCATTAGATCAAACTTCTTTAAAAGATCATGAATATATTTAGTTTGACTAATGAATATTCCATCACTAACTTGCTTAACTTGTAAATCAAGAAAGTAAGTTAGTTCTCCCATCATGCTCATTTCATACTTACTTTGCATCAATTTGGCAAACTTTGTGCAAAGTTTTTCATCTGTAGAGCCAAATATAATATCATCTACATAAATTTGAACAAGTATACTAGAGCCATTAACATTTCTAAAGAATAAAGTTTTATCAACAGTACCTCTTGTGAAATGATTTTCCAAAAAAAACTTTGATAAAGTGTCATACCGGGCTCTAGGTGCTTGCTTCAGTCTATAAAGTGCTTTCAAAAGATAGTAGACATATTCTGTGTTAGGTCACACACAATGTAGAGGGGGTGAATACAGTGTAAAAATACAATCAAATCGAACTTTTAATATTTCAAGTAACAGAAAATAAACTTTATTGAAACAATAAACTCTGTTACAGTATGGAACTGTTACCTCTCAGTGATGAACAAATATCACGAGAGCTGCTAGGGTTATAATGAATAATCTTCTCGAATATGATAACACTTATAGTGTAAACCCTATGTCTGTGTTTATATACTACACAGTTACAAGATAATCGCTAATTGATATGGAATATAATTCTGCTTCCTAAAATATATCAATCAGATATCTTTTCTTCCAAGTATTCTATTCTTCATAGAATTCCTTCTTCATGCATATCTCTTCTTATGTTTATCTCGATCTTCTTTCCTTTAATCAGCTTCTATCCTTATCTTGAACGTCCTTCAGCACTTAAGTTCTGATATCCATCTTCTGATGATTATCTCCTGATAATATAAGTACTGATATCCTTAAGTCCTGACTTCCAGTAAGTACTGATTTATCCTGTTTAAGTAAGATCTGAAAACTAAACATAAATCATATTAGCCATGACATTATCAAATATATCTAACAATCTCCCCCAACTTGTAAATTAGCAAAATATACAAGTTTAACAGATATTTGATGATGTCAAAAACATTAAGTACAAATGCATGAGAATTAGACTAGATAACTACAACTTACAGTCCTTAAAGCTTTACCAATATTTAACTTCTGATAACAGCTTCAGTCTGTACAAATATCAGAATTTAATCAGTTGTAGATCTTGACTTGGCTTCATCTTCTGATCTCTCTGATGTCAGGAGTAGATCTGAGGTAGTTCTTTAACAAACATCTCTCAGCATATCTAAGTTCATCAATCATTCTCCTTTTAGCATCTTTAAGCTCTGCATTATCTTCACCAATTTGAAAGATTGCAGCCCTGAGATCATTAATCTTTGCTTTTCTTATATCCTGATCTAGTCTGATCAAATAAGCTTTATCAGACTCAAGATTGAATTCCACAGCCTTGTAACCCAGAAAGGTAGTTATAATTTGAGCAGTGTTGGGTTTCATTTCAACTATATCACCCTTGTGATCTCTGTACTTTGGAACATATGTGCTATCAGACTTAACAGAATAAAGTCTTTTCTATCTCAGAATCTGATCCTTCAAATAGTTTGCAGCACTTCCTGTCAATCTGTCATCCACTTGAAGTAAGAATAGTACATGCTCCAATTCTTCAAAATACTTCAAAGGAATGGCATTTTGCCTTATATGATAAACCCTACCATCTGTCATGAAGTACAACAAGATGTGTTCTTTTAAGTAGGTATGGTAAACCATTTGTACAGATTCCAGTTGATTCAATCTTTCAGGAGTTGCTCCAATACCTGGTTCACTCAAGGAAGTTGGATCATTGGTAGTGTTCTGTATTCTTCTTTCATCAGCACTTCCCAATCCAGTTTTATCTCTTGCTTCATTTCCAATAACTACTCTTGCTTCAAAACCACTTGCAGCAGTCTTCAAAGGTTGAGTCTATTTTGCTTTAGTGAATCCTGGTAGGAGTGTCTTTGGTCTGTCTTCTGATATCAAGTTAACTTGAGCCATGTCAGAGGTTACTTGCTTCTTCAAAATATCAGAACTTACAGTCTCTTGACTCTGAACAACTTGAGCCATCTCAGAGGTTATTTTAAGAACTTTTCTCGAAGTCAGAGCAAGATCATCCTTTTCATCAGTGATTTCTTCATTCTCAGGAGGCACATAAACCTTGATAGGTTCACCAACCTTTTCTTTACCCTTGGATCTTGGATCTATCTACGGTTGTGATTTAGCCAATGTTGCTTCAGTATTTGTCCTTTCTTTTATCACAATGCCTTTGATCTTTGGAAGTGTCTTTTTACCAGAAGCTTCAGATTTAAATATGACTTTTTCTGATTTAAGTCTGGCTTTTTCTTCCATTAAACTCTCCAAGTCCATTCCTGGATTTTCCTGAAGAAATAACTGTCTTAACATTTCCTCATCAAGATCTAAAAGTTCATCAGAACTTATCCTTTTATCAGTAGCAGAACTAATTCTTTTCCCAGTATCAGAACTTGTCCTGTGACTTGTGATTTCAGTTGTTCTTGATGAGAAACCTCTACCTTGACTATGACCTCTACCCATTCCAGGGTTTCCTTGATCATCCTTTTTATCATCCTTCCCTTTCAGTGTCTTGTCAGTCTTGCATTTGGACTTAATTACTTTCTCCCCCTTTTTGGCATCAGCAGGTAGTAGAAGAGAGACAAGCAATTCCACTGAGGCTTGGATTTCAGTAAGTTGAGATTGCTGAGAAGCTTGATTTTTCAGAATATTATCAATCTGAGCTTGTTGTTTCTCTTGAGTCTTCTCAATATAAGCAATCCTGTCAAAGGTAGGTTGAAAGAACTTTTTCTTATCAATCTTTTGAACTTGTTCCTGTTTGATGAATTCTTCCTGAATCTTGTGTAGCTCTGCATGAGTAGTAGAATGGAGACCTTGAAGATGTTTAGTACTCAATGCAGTGACTCTAAGCTGGGTTTTGAAATCATCAGTATTTAACATCTCATCAGCTTTTGTCAATTGCTCAGCCAGATTCTTTGCAGATGGAACACAAGTAATTGAGTTCCATTCCTTAGTCCACTCCTGTCCTGCAGGAGTTTCACTCCAAGGTACTGGTGCTTCTCTTGTAACAAACTTCTTAACAAGTTCAGATTTAAGAACTTTTTGTTGAGGAGCATGTCCTGAAGGACCTGCTTCATCAGCATCTGTATTTGGAGCAACATCACCAGTATCTCCAGCATTTGCAGCATCAGAACTTACAGAATCAGAATATTCTGATAGAACAACAGTGTGAGTAGCAATGGAGGCTTCAGCATCCTCTAATTGCTGATTTGGTTCCAAGTTCTGATCAACAGCCATATCCTGATGCTCACCTATATTCTGATCATCAGCATCTAGATGCAGAGAAGGTGTAGTAGATAATTCTGGAGTTTGAGCAGCATCAGTAACAGGTGTTGTTGATAGATTAGTTGCTGTTGGAGCTTTTAAGAGAATTACTTCAGGCACAACCAAGGTCTGAATATCTATATTAGCACTTATGCCTGTATTAACAGGAGATACAGACCTTTGAACAGGAGATACAAATGGTGTATTGACCTTTTCAGTAACAGCTTCCTTAGGTGGAGTTGATGGAGAAGTAGTGACTTTAGCAGATTCCTTTTCTTGTGAGATCAGAGATTCCTGATCTCCTTCCTGAGCTGCTGCTTCTTCATCATCTAAAACTGGCCTTTTTGCCCTCTGTTTCTTGTATCTCTTTGTAGATATGGATTCCTTGGGAGTGTCAGGAACAGTCATTCTTCTAAGCCTCTTGAGAAGCCTAGATCCCTCAATTCCAGAATCCTTCTGAGAAGTCACTGTCTCAGCTTCTTTGACAACAGGTTCTGAAGAAGGAACCTGTTCCTCAGTATCAGATTCATCTCTCAAAGCAATATTCCTTCTCTTTTGAGGTGTTTGAGGAACAGTCTTTGTCCTCTTTGGCTTGGAAGATGAAGGGTTCACAGGAGGTTCTGAGGATGAGGGTTGAACTGTCTGTGAAGTTGAGAGATATGATCTAAGATATTGCCTTAGTGTAGGTTGAGTAGTATGGGTAGTAGGTGCTGATGGTTGTTGTGGTGTTTGGGAGGTTGTTGTTGGTTAGACATCAGGATAAACAGATTTATAAGTATCAGGATCAGCATTTACTAAGATCTGTTTTACAGACTGAGGAATCTGTAAAGGTCTAACCACTGGTTTCTTAGTGTCAGCATGTACCAGGTCATTAAAGTATCGTTTTGCAACTTTAAAAGGTGGAGTTGAGGTACTAGTTAGTTGAGGTTCATCAGTACAAAAAGTATATATAAGTTGACAGAATCTAGCAAAGTAGACAACATTCCTATCCTCTGTCATCCTATCCCCAATAAAACCTATTATAGCAGTTGCAAAATCAAAATGAGTTTGGTTTATAATGGCATACCCGATGTGCTGACTCATTAATGGGATGGCATCAAAATTCGAACACTTGTTCCCAAAAGCTTTAGTGATGCAGTCGAAGAAGAAGGTCCATTCCCTTCTGATATGAGCCCGTTTCAACTGCCCAAGCTTTGCCAAACTCTGTTCATGCCCCAAACTGGCCATTAACTCCTGAAGAGCTGATTCCTCTGGAATTGAAAAAGTACATCCTTCTGGGAGATATAGAGCCTTGCGTATTGTACCAGGAGTGACTGCATATGGAGAATCACCCACTTCAAAAACAATACTAGGAGTACCATTTGGACCACCATTATCAAAGTTTCCAGTCCTCCAAAGTGTCAGAACTTGTTGGCTTGAGAAGACGGAAGGTTGGGCAAATCCATACCCGATTTCACTGTGTGCAAGAAGATCTTCCACAAAATGCAATTCAGACGGAGCTTCAGCATTATCAAGAATGGCAGCATAGTTGTTTGGAACAAATTTAGCTCCATCAATGATTAAATCCTTTGGTGCCATGAAATTAATCGAGATGTGTAAGTGCCTGTTAGGTGTTTGATAGAATGTCTATATGAAAAACCAACGTTAGAAGAAGAAAGAAAGTAAAAGCAAATAGAGAGAAAAAGTGTGAAAGGAAATAAAAGATTAAAAAATCCTCTCTTTGTCTTACTTATACTTTTGAAAAAAAATGTAACCGTTGGACACCTGTCAGACATGCAGTAAAAATGAATAGTTAATGGGCACGAGAAAACAGTAATCATTACTAACCCACTTGCAGTTTTTCAAGGAAAAACCGTTCCACTTACCAAGTTATTCCATGAATCAAGGTGAAACAGTTTTAATTCAAAATTGAAACTGTTCCCACTTATTTAATTATTTTTCACTGTAACATCAATATTCTGAAAAAAAATCCGAGTGAAAATGACCATAATAAATCAGATGAGCAAGTACTGGTAAAATAAAATCAGAACTTAATTAGAACAGAATTTATATGGTTATCAGAATATGAATATGGATCAGGATTTATCAATGCATTACAAAATATCTCAGAGACAAGATCTTGAAACAAAAACAAATTTCATTAATATATCAAGAGAATACATTCATGAAATTTAAATTACATCAGAACTTGTACAAGATTTCCCTAAGTTGTTAAACCTAACGTCAACAGCCTTTGTCCTAGCTCAAGAAGCAGGGCAAGGCTGATGATGAAGAAAAACAGGAAGAAGAAAATAAATCATTTCTTCTTCCTACTCTCGACAAACAGAATAGCGAGTCGTATGATTCGCTCTTGCTGGCGGAGAGCTTCCAGCCTTTCCTCCTCCAATCGCTCCAGATGGCGATGGTAATCCATATAGAAGAACAGGAGGTGTGTGAGTACCTCCTGGGGAACGGAGTCCCATATCTCATCAGGAATGACAGTAACGTGCCATTCCTGCTGCCATTCGGCACAGCTCAGCTCCATGTAGAAGGTTTCGTTGTTCAAAAACATATTGTATCTGACCATGGTGTTTTTGATAGAAAAAGTATGAAGGTGAGTTTGTGATAAAAGATTTGATGGGAAGGCTGATGTAAAGTGGTTGCTTATATAGGCAAGAGAATGCCAGGAGATGCAAGGAAATTTAATGCTTACAGGTAGAATTAATTCTACCTTGTCTCCCCAGACTTGGAAAAAGAAAAACATTCATTGGAAAGAGAAAACATGGTTTAATGCGCACAAGAAGCAAGTAAAAGTTGACTGTTCATGTACGAGTACCACTATCCCTAACTATAGTGACTATTAATCTTCCACTTCAACATATTCTGGTTTAAACTGAGACTGTTGTCAAATTTTATCCACAAATAAGTCAAGTAAAGAATCAGACTGTAATATCAGAACTTAGACTTATATCAGAACTTAACAGTCATCAGAACATAATCTCTTTACTCGAAAAATGAATGCCTATCTTAGTAAGTCCTCACACAAATTCTGATTTATATTCTTCAGAACAAAATCATCAAAACATGCAATCAGAACTTGTCCTCAGAATTTGTGCATTATGACACAATGACTGTTCATCTAAAACAACATAGATCACCACAGTGATTTTCATCATTAATATGGAGTGGTTAGTGTGTGCATTAAGCAAAATATCAGACAAGGAGTAAAGTTTGATTCACTTCAGTACATCTTAGAAATAAGGCATAACTAAAACTTTGCTAAAGAGCTGTCATTATTCTGAAACCTACTGTTGAATGAGTCCATGCTTGAGTCCACCTCAACTATTTTGTGCTAATTTTATGCATCTTTTTAAATTCCATTTTACAGTGGCTTCTCAGTGTAAGTGAGTCACGACTGCTTATCAGAATTTATGCTATTATCAGAGTATTTCTCCAGTAATCATAGAGTGTGAAAAGTCACCAAGAAAATATTTTATTTGCTTTTCTGATGCATATTACTTAATACCAGCAATGCACTTGGGTCTTCCCTTCCACATTTTTACTTTAGATCTCAAAGGAGTACCTGATTTTTAATCCTTGTTTCGGTTTCTTTTTCTTTTGATAAGTGAGGTTTATCAGCACTTAGTTCATTCAACAGATTTACTAGCATCAGAACTTAACAGATGAGTAGCATTATTCTAGTTTGTGACTTAGTAATAAGATAGACAAAGTAAACTCAATTAAGCTCAATTATCAGAATTTGCTTGTGTCAATAGATTTCCATAGAAATAATTACTTCTTACATGGGATCCCTTGTTTATTGAAGACTACTAGGTCAGCATCTAGCACAGTTATCCTCATAGGATTGAATAGTTACCTAAACAGACATATCACTAACAGAGTTTAGAAACATTGATCAGACAACAGTCAGTACTTAAACATATTTTTCAATTACGCACAGAATACACAAAGAGATTGAATTCTGTAAATACTAATCATAAAGTCTGATGCAAGAAAACAAAACTAAGCAGATTTAGAGAAAGAACCTGAAACCATTCCAAGTTCATTTACCAATCTTATAAAAGTAGCTTCACACAATGGTTTTGTGAAGATATCTGCTAGTTGTTAATCTGTTGGAACAAAGTGCAATTCCACTGTACCTTCATCTACATGTTCCCTGATGAAGTGGTACCTGATGCTGATGTGCTTTGTCATAGAGTGTTGAACTGGATTACCTGTCATAGCAATAGCACTTTGATTATCATAGTAAATAGGGATTTTGAAATATGTTAACCCATATTCCAGTAACTGATTCTTCATCCAAAGAATCTGTGCACAATAGCTTCCTGCAGCAATATATTCTGCTTCTGCAGTTGATGTGGAAATTGACTTTTGTTTCTTGCTAAACCAAGAAACCAATCTGCCTCCAAGAAATTGGCAGCTTCCACTTTTGCTTTTTCTGTCAATTTTGCAACCTGCAAAATCTACATCTGAGTAACCTATTAGTTTAAAATCTGATTCTTTGGGATACCATAATCCCAGATCAGCTGTTCCCTTAAGATATTTGAAAATTCTTTTCACAGCTGTTAAGTGAGGTTCTCTTGGATCTGCTTGAAATCTTGCACAAAGACAGGTAGCATACATGATATCAGGTCTACTAGCAGTTAGATAGAGTAGAGAGCCAATCATACCTCTGTAATCAGTAATATCTACTGATTTACCAGTATCCTTATCCAGTTTTATTGTAGTGGCCATGGGAGTGGATGCACTTGAACAATCTTGCATTCCAAATTTCTTCAGCAAGTTTCTGGTGTACTTAGTTTGACAAATAAAAGTGCCTTCTTCATTCTGCTTGACTTGAAGGCCCAGAAAATAGCTAAGTTCCCCCATCATACTCATTTGATACCTTGACTGCATCAGTTTGGCAAACTTCTTGCAAAGTCTGTCATTTGTAGACCCAAAAATGATATCATCAACATAAATCTGGACCAGAAGTAAGTCCTTTCCATGGTTGAGGTAGAACAGTGTTTTGTCTATAGTCCATCTGTTAAATCCACTTTCTAGAAGAAACTAAGCTAAGGTCTCATACCATGCTCTAGGAGCTTGCTTAAGTCCATAAAGTGCTTTATCAAGCCTGTAGACATAATCTGGATGTTTGGAATCTACAAAGCCTGGAGGTTGTTCAATATATACTTCCTCCTCCAATTCTCCATTGAGAAAAGCACTTTTCACATCCATTTGAAAGATAGTAAACTTTTTGTGAGCAGCATAAGCCAAAAATATCCTTATGGCTTCTAACCTAGCAACTGGTGCAAATGTTTCATCATAATCAATTCCCTCTTGTTGAGAATATCCTTTTGCAACCAGCCTTGCCTTATTCCTTGTAATTATGCCATCACTGTCAGTTTTGTTTCTAAACACCCACTTTGTACCAACAACAGATCTATTCTTTGGTCTTGGCACTAGGGTCCAGACTTTGTTTCTTTCAAATTCATTTAACTCTTCCTGCATTGCTTGCACCCAATCAGTATCTTGAAGAGCTTCTTTCACTTTCTTTGGCTCATTCTGAGAGAGAAAAGAATTGTAAAGACATTCGTTTGAAGTACCTGTTCTAGTTCTGACACCTGCATCAGGATTTCCAATTATCAAATCAGGTGTATGTGATTTAGTCCACTTCCTTGTAGATGGAAGGTTTTCTCTAGAACTGGATGCTCCCCCATGATCCATGTTGTCTTCATTTTCATTTTCTGATGCTCCCCCTGAAACTATGCTCTCTGAGTTGGATTCTTCAGAATTTAGATTTTCAGAACTATCAGAACTTGGCTTATCAGAACTTGAAGAGCCAGATGTATGTTCTGATACTTCTTGAGATGTGGTATGTTCTTGAGTATGCTCCCCCTGAATAGGTGCATCTTCCTTTGGCGTAGTCACCACAGTTTCAATAACATCAGAGTTTAATCCATCAGAGTTTATAGTATCAGGACTTAGACTGTCAGGATTTTCAGTATCAGAACTTGAGTCTTCATTTTCAAATCTCAGCTGATCATGATCAATAAAATCTTCAAGACCAGTAATATTCTTGTCATCAAAAGAGACATTGATAGATTCCATGACCACTCTTGTTCTCAAATTATAGACTCTGAAGGCTTTTGTGGAAAGTGGATATCCAACAAAGATTCCTTCATCAGCTTTTAGATCAAATTTAGATAGCTGTTCAGGATGAGTCTTGAGAACAAAACACTTGCATCCAAATACATGAAAGTACTTCAGATTTGGCTTCTTTTTCTTCACCATCTCATATGGTGTTTTTCCTTGCTTGTTAATGAGTGTTACATTTTGAGTAAAATAAGCAGTCTGCACAGCTTCAGCCCAGAAATAGGTTGGAAGCTTTGCTTCTTCAAGCATTGTACGTGCAGCTTCAATGAGAGTTCTATTCTTCCTTTCAACAACTCCATTTTGCTGTGGAGTTCTAGGAGCAGAAAATTCCTGCTTAATTCCATGGTTTTTGCAGAACTCTTCCATTATCAAATTCTTGAACTCAGTGCCATTATAACTCCTTATGGTTTTCACAGAATCTTTGACCAATTTATCCAGATGTTTGACATGATCAATCAAGATAGATGCAGTTTCATTTTTTGTGTGCAAGAAATACACCCATGTGTATCTGGTGAACTCATCCACTATGACCAACGCATATTTCTTCTTTGCAATAGACATGAAATTCACTGGACCAAATAGATCAACATGTAGTAGATGATAAGGCTCAAGAATTGATGATTCAGTCTTGCTCTTGAATGAAGATTTTCTTTGTTTGGCCTTCTAACAAGAATCACAAAGGCCATCAGGAGCAAATACTGACTTTGGCAGTCCTCTCACAAGATCTTTCTTGACTAGTTCATTTATATTGTTGAAATTTAAATGAGAGAGTTTCTTGTGCCAATTCCAGCTTTCTTCAATTGATGCTCTACTCATCAGACAGATTGCAGAACCATCAGTACTTGTTGAAAGCTTAGCTTCATAAATGTTACCACGCCTGTACCCTTTCAGAATAACTTTGCCTTTGGATTTACTCATAACTTCACAGTGTTCTTCAAAGAAATCAACATGATAACCTCTGTCACAGATTTGACTTATACTGAGCAGATTGTGTTTAAGTCCTGAGACCAGAACTACTTCTTTAACGATGACATTCCCAAGATTGATATTGCCATATCCCAATATTTTTCCAATATTGCCATCTCCATAAGAAACACTTGGGCCAGCTTTCTCCACAAAGTCTGATAGCAGGGTTTTATTTCCAGTCATATGTCCTGAACATCAATTGTCCAGAACTAGAATATTTTTCATGTTGCCCTGCAATCACAAAGACCACTAATGATTAGTTTTAAGGACCCAGACTTGCTTGGATCCTTTGGCCTTATCAAGTTTGTTAACATTTGCAGCGGATTTAGCATCAGAGTTTATGTTAACATTTTTCTTATCAGAATTTACACTATCAGACTTTGTATCAGAATTTACACTAGAAGGAACAATGGAAACTTTCTTTAAAGAATGTTTTATTTGATAATAATCATAGTACAAACTATGATATTCCTTACAAGTATAAATGGAATGTCATAAACTACCACAATGAAAACAAGGATTTTGTGGCTTATATCTAACATACTGACTCTTAACTCCTGACTTTGAAAGTAAGGAGTTTATGTTCTTATTCTTCCTGCAAAAAGAAGCCAGATGGTTAGAACTTCCACAGTTATGACACGTTTTCCTAGGAGCTTCAGGAACAGGCTTATAATCGTTGCTTTTATTCACACCTTCCTTTCCATTCCTATTTTTCCTAGGTGATTTTACCTTGTTTGCATTCTTAACATCTTTCAGCTTATGCTTAAGCTGTTTCTTAGTCATTAAGCCTATGTTTACTTCAGCTGTTTTATCCTGTTTTAGTTTGTTAGAAGTTAATCCCTCTTTAACTTCTGATTTATCATTATCAGACTTTACAGTTACAAACTTAACATGTTTTAACTTTGGCTTTTGCTTAACAACAGGCTTAATTTCTACAGTTCCTTTATCATTCTTATCCTCTCCATAACCTAAGCCCTCTTTCCAATTTTCACTACTTAGCAAATTTTGAGTTGTTCTGCCAGAGTTAGTCCAAGTCCTGATTATCTCTCTTTCCTTTTCTAACTCAGTTTTTAGAGATTCATTCATTTTTAGCACTTAATCCCTAACATAAAAAGCATCATCTCTATCCTTCTGAGTTTGATGGAACATAACTAACTCTTTTTCTAAGAAATCATTTCTTTTCTTAAAAGTAAGATTTTCAGAAGTTAATCTTTCACATGTTAAAGTTTGATCTCTATAACTAACAAACATGGTTTTAAGATATCTTCTCAACTCATTAATATCATCAGTATGAAAAGCATAAGTAGTCTGAGGTACCTTTGTTTCAGCAGCTTCAGAACTGCTCTCATCACTTTCTTTATCAGCATTTGCCATCAAAGCATAGTTCTACTCACTTTCAGAGTCTGAGGTGTCTGTCCAGCTTTTCTTCTTTGTGACAAGAGCCTTGCCTTTGTCACCCTTCACTTTCTTACAATCAGGAGATATGTGGCCTTTCTCACCACAGTTATAGCATTTGACATTGGTATAATCTCCTTTATCAGACTTTCCTCCTCTGCCCTCAGATCTTCTGAAATTCTTCTTATCAGAACTTGTGCCTTTCCTGGAAAACTTCTTTCCCTTCCTGAACTTCCTGTATGCAATCTTTGTGATCCCTTTCACCATAAGAGCACACAGCTTCATCATCTCCTCATCAGCATCAGTCTCAGGCAAGCTTTCAGAATCTGAGTCATCATCACTTTCAGAACTTGATGACTTAGTATCAGACTTTATGAAAAGAGCTTTACCCTTGTCTTTCCTTGAGGTAGCTGCCTTGGGGGATTCTTCTTCAGCCTTAAGAGCAACTGTCCTTGACTTTCCTCCTTTCCTCTTGCTTCTTTGTTCCATCTCAAGTTCATGAGTCTTGAGCATTCCATAAATTTCATCAAGAGTTGTTTCATCAAGACTGTAGTTATCTCTTATTGTTGTTGCCTTCAAATCCCAACATTCAGGAAGAGCTAACAGGAATTTAAGGTTTGAATCTTCAAGATCATACTCCCTATTAACCAGTGACAGATCATTCAAGAGTTTGACAAATCTATCATATAAATCAGTCAATGACTCATTAGCCTTTGAGTCAAAATGTTCATACTCTTGAGTGAGTATTGTCTTCCTGTTCTTCTTAATTGTATCAGTTCCCTGACACCTTGTTTCCAGAGCATCCCATATCTCCTTAGCAGTCTTGCAGTTAATTACCCTGTTTGACATTACATTATCAATGGCACTATACAGTAAGTGTCGTACCTTAGCATCCTTAGTAATTGATGCGATATCTTCAGCAGTATAATCATTCTTCTCCTTTGGTACGGTCTTTGCTACTTCACCTGCAACTGTAACAGTGAGCTTGGTTGGTTTGTGAGGTCCTTCCTTGATTCTATTAAGATATTCTGGATCTGTAGCTTCCAGAAACATGGTCATCCTCACCTTCCATATGGCATATTCAGATGGTCTCAGTATGGGAACTCTGATGGTTTCATACCGACTTTGAATTTGTGTCTTTGGAGATTCTTCAGTTTTGGTAGGCTTAGTTGGAGTTTTTGTGTCAGACATGATTGTGTTTGGATCTTTAACTGTATGTGCGTTAACAGATAGGCTCTGATACCACTTGTTAGGTCACACACACTGTAGAGGGGGTGAATACAGTGTAAAAATACAATCAAATCGAACTTTTAATATTTCAAGTAACAGAAAACAAACTTTATTGTAACAATAAACTCTGTTACAGTATGGAACTGTTACCTCTCAGTGATGAACAAATATCACGAGAGTTGCTAGGGTTATAATGAATAATCTTCTCGAATATGATAACACTTATAGTGTAAACCCTATGTCTGTGTTTATATACTACACAGTTACAAGATAATCGCTAATTAATATGGAATATAATTCTGCTTCCTAAAATATATCAATCAGATATCTTTTCTTCCAAGTATTCTATTCTTCATAGAATTCCTTCTTCATGCATATCTCTTCTTATGTTTATCTCGATCTTCTTTCCTTTAATCAGCTACTATCCTTATCTTGAACGTCCTTTAGCACTTAAGTTCTGATATCCATCTTCTGATGATTATCTCCTGATAATATAAGTACTGATATCCTTAAGTCCTGACTTCCAGTAAGTACTGGTTTATCCTGTTTAAGTAAGATCTGAAAACTAAACATAAATCATATTAGCCATGACATTATCAAATATATCTAACATTCTGGAAAATTTGGATCTTCAAAACCAGGAGGTTGACTAACATAGACTTCCTCCTCCAAATCTCCATTTAGAAAGGCACTTTTGACATCCATTTGATAGACCTTAAAATTGGCATGGGCTGCATAGGCTAAGAAGATTCTGATGGCTTCAAGTCTTGCAATAGGAGCAAAGGTTTCATCAAAATCTATTTTGATTTTATCAAACATATCACCATCAACTCCATTGAATAATATATTCATGGCCTTCTTATCTTTCCTGACTTGCTCAAAATCAGGGTCTGACCATTCATGCCTTGGTTTTGGGACAGATGGCTCATTGCCAGTTATAGCTCTCATTGGTACATGAGGACCTCTCTCTATGCAATCCACATAGGCCTCATCTTGGGAAAGAAGATGTAGGTGCATCTTCACCTTCGAGTGGTGATAATTATCTTTGTCCAGAAAAGAAATTTTAACTCCAACATCCTTCTTGTTCATCTTGCTGTTTGTTGTGATCTTTACACTCTTTGTACTTCAAGAGCTCGCTCTGATACCAATTGTTATTCCCTAACAATACAACAAGAATTACAGAAGGGGGGTCGAATGTAATTCTGGCTACTTTTACAAGATTTAAAACTGTTCTAACTGAATATATATATGTGTTTGATTTGCAGAGTGCAGAATGAAAAAATTATATGAATCAAAACACAAAGTAATAAAAAACATAAGCTTTTAAAACTTATTGGTGGATTTATATATATATATATATATATATATATATCAGTTTGAGAACTCTGTGTAGCTTAAAATGGCTCACAGCTGCTTTACAAGTAGAACAAACAAACAACAGAGAAATTCTTGACAAGTACAGCTTTTTCTATCTCTCTTTTAAAATGTGTTTGCTTAGTTGTTTGTTCTACTAGCTACACTTGGTTTATATATCACCAAGTTTACATGACAATAAGACAAGATAATAAAACAAAACATATCTAGTCTAACTCCATGATGTTTCACTACTCTATTCCAGCATCTTTGAATATCTCCACAATTGCATGGAAATGGTAATACTTCTTTGTTCTCAATTTCCTGCTAAACAGGATGCCACATTCCTTTTGCGAACACTCGACACATGTGACTGTGTTGTCACTGTCAACAGATATTTGAATTTGATCATCCGTCGGGTACATGCTTGTCATCCATCGGGTAGCTTTGTTGATCATCCGTCGGGTAGCTTTGTTGATCATCCGTCGGGTAGCTATTTGTCACTTGACTCCATTTCACTTACACAGAATTACAAGACATCTCATATTTACAATTAATCAACCTATTCTGCATTTCTACCAGTAGTCAATATGCCTCATATGCTCCTACAGAATCTAAACAAAGTTGTTTACAGAAATGTGCTACAGATCTTATTATTACATAAGCTACTCACTCGGTGGATGTCAATTTGTCATCCGTCGGGACTATATTAAATCATTCGTCGGGACTAAAATTGAACATCCATCGAGTGCTACAAATTTCAGTAAGTTAAATCTACTAAGGTATTTTGTTTAACTTATCATCAAGTTCACAACATATTCCTAACAATCTCCCCCAATTTATGTGTACTGGAATTGTATCCATGAATTAAGAGAAACTTGATGATAACAAAACACCCTAAAAATACAAATCAAAAAGTGGTAGATGAAATTGATAAGTGCTACAATATTTACTTAAAATTGAACAAAGTAAAGTGTACAAAGAATTCTCACAATAAATTTTCAAGATGTTCCTCTAGTTTGAGCAGATAACTCTATCTCCTAGATTGTCTGGATTTCTTCCCAAGCCTCCTGTTGTTCTCCTCTATTTGATTCTGGAGTTGTCTTTGGAATTCAAGTTCATCAGCTTCTGAGAGATCTAGCATTTCTTGTATTTCTAATAGAGTCTCATTGCTAGAGATACTCAACTGGTCCTCCAATCTGAAGAATCTCATAACTCCCTTTTCATCCCTGAATTCCATCAGCCAATAAGGCCTCAAATGCACTCTCTTTCCTGTGAAAGGAATTGATAGAGTTTTTGGAAGTGCATTTTTGGCACTATTGCTCCTTAGCTCCTCTATTTTCTTTAGTACTATTCTCCTTGCAGTCACATTAAATCCAAAGTTATTCTTGAAGGATGAATAGACTTTTATCAGAACAAATTGGCGTTCTTGAAGAATCCTGTGAAGTGGCCACGTGAACTCTTTCCCTCCCTTATATTTGAAAACCTGTCTTTCCAGAAGATGTTTATGTGCATCAATCTCTCTCACTTCTTCCAATTCATCTAAGTAGAGGTTTATGTCAGAGAACTCCTTGATGTTACAGATGTATAACATATCTCCCTTGTTGACTGTAGATTGTGATTTGGTTCAGGTCTTGGATCTAAGAGTCACAGGCTTCACTTTCTTGATTGCTCTAGTCTTTGTCTTCTTTGTCTTGTTGAAGATAGGAAAATTTAGCTCGGGAATTATCAAACTATCCCAGTCTACTGGCTCATCCTTAGTAATAATGGGCTCACCATGAATATTCCTAGTTCGATCCACCACCTTGAATTCTTCAAATACCACTGAGGGGTTTGATGTCTGAGTTGAAGTTGTAGGCTTTTTGGGAATGTAGTCTTTCATTTCCTCATCACTGAAGTCCAATTTTCTCTTGATTCTTTGCTTGTACCTTGGTTTCTTTATCTGTTGGGGTTCCTGTTGCATTTTCCAATCTTGAGGTTCATGAATCACAAATGGTTGTGCAGAAATCTCAGTTGTAGTCTTTACAGCTTGAAGTTTGGCCAAGATAGCAGCTCGCTCCTTCTTTTGTTTGAGCTTCTTAGCATCTAAGACATCCTGCTTCTTTTCTTGCCTAATTCTTTCCTTCTCCTCCTTCTTAGCTTCTACAAATAGAGGGTGTCCAGCCACCACACAAATTTCTTTATCATTTCCGTAGATTTTGGCAATTCTTCTTTTAAGTGCTGAATCAGTAGGATCTTTGAAAAATGCAATTGACCTAGCCAATAACTTTTTTTCATCTGGTCTAGGTGTCTCAAACACAATATCCGTAGGATTTTTGTCTAAAAACTTAGAGTAGTTTCTTTTAGGCTTCATGATAAGATTTACCTTTGGAGATTTGATGCAAGATATTTGGCCTTTTTCAAATAATTCATACTCATTTGATTCACAGAAATCTGCTTGACTTGAGAGTGATGATTGAAGACTTTGTCTAGTTTCTGAATTGGCCCAAACTTTTGTTGAATTTATGCATCTATCTTTCTCCATTTATCATCTAGTTCCTTCTCCACAGCTGCAACATCAAGCATCTTAGGAATTGACTTTGACTCAAGCTTAGCAGCTGCTATTTGGATCAGATCAATGTTGTCCAATACTGGTGGCTTTGGCAAAGTACATTCTGGAACAATTACTTGTCTGATTTGTACACTTACCACTTTCTCCCCCTCACTAGATGGCTCTGCTTGACTGACTTGAGATAATGATTTCTCCCCCTTTTGTGTTCATCAAGTAGAGTGGGGGAAGAAGATTGTGCAGCCACCAGCTGTTATAACAATTGAGTTTGTTGTGCTTGATGTAGATGTATAGCTGTGAGAGAAGCTTCCATAGCAGTCATCCTTTTGTCCAAGGAGTCCACTTTTATGGCAAGATCAGAGTTCTTCCTTAGTTGTCTCTTAATATCAAGCATTGTTGCTTCTGGAAGTTTAGCATCGAATCTTTCAGAACTATCCTTCTTCACTTGATCAATCTCAGTCTTTAATAGAAGTGACATCCTAATTGTGTTGAAAGCCTTGGATTTGATACATTTGTAGAGAATTGAGATGTGCCTGTAAGAGCATCCGGGTGTCAGCATATGTTGTAGATTGAAGAGCATTGTGTGTCTCCTGGATTTGATGAATAAAAGTGATCTTGAAATGCTGAAGATCACATTCCTTGGAGAATGCCCAAGATGGTAGGCCAGATCTAGAGCTAGTTCCTGCTGCTCCCCTTATGTAAATGAGCACTTCACTATCATCACAATCATCTCCAAAAAGATCTTCACATTCACTAGTGCCATAGTCTATATCATCATCAGCTCTAGATGGCATGGCTTTGATGGCATCCTTAGCTCTTTGCATGGATTGAGTGGTGAGCACCAAATTAAGCATTCTTCCAGCCTCCTCATTGCCCTGTTCAGCTAGAGTTTGATAAGCTGAAATAGAATGATTAACTGTCTCAGCATCCAGGAAAATAGAATCTATGACAGCTTGGTATTCTTGCTGAAATAGTCTTTCCCTTTTTGCATCACTGACATTCATTGACTCACTTGCAATGGTGTCCATCCTTATCACTCCTGTACCTGCATTTCTCTCAATATCTCTCTCTCTTTTTGCATCAAGGGATCCCCTTGGCTTCCCACCCTCACACCCTCACCTGCACCATCTAAGGTAGGACTCCTCTCACTCACTTTTGCCAGACCTGAAGAAATGGTCTGCATTTGTTTACTCATATTACCTCCTTTTGCCTGGGAGCAACCCAGCCTCTCACTCAGTTTACTCCCTTCCCTCAGTCCTAAGAGTGATTGTACTACTAAGTCCTCTGTACTTGTGATAATTGAAGAAATTTGAAGTTGTGCAGAGACTCTCGATGAATGAGGAATATCCATCGGGGTAGTAGTTTGACTAGCCGACGGATGATTGCTGTTAGCCACATCCGTCAGGATACAATCACTACTCGATGGATGAATGATATCCACCGGGATAGAAGAAATGAATGGGTTTGGAGTGGAGACTATTGTAGACTCTGTGTATATTGATGAAAATTTGGGCACAGGTGTCTCAATAGACTCAGAAAGAATTGGCAAGTGAGCTAACAAATCATCTAAAAGATGGTGCTCACTTGCTTGGATTTTTGGCTTCTCCAATAGAGTTAAAGATGGAGAATTTGGAAGTGATGTATTGATCATGTCAACATTCAGTGAGTGTATGGGTGAATTTGGTGTTTCAGGTGCTTCAATTATTAAAGATTTTGGCTGTGACTCCACATTTATTGGAGCCACATCAATCTGACTTTGAGAAGGTGCAGTGACTTGGTCTTTAGCACCAGTTTGCAATGTGTGTGTTCCCTGTGCATCCCCAAGGGTTTTTGATCTTTTATTTCTAGCATAAGTCTGTGGTGAACTAGTGTCCCTAATGTTCTTGGCCTGTGCTCCCGGTTGGGAGCTTGTTTCAATAATAACATCCTTTTGGGAGGATGAAACTAGAAATGAGCTTATTTCCTTATTAACAACCAAGGTTTGTTGGGAAACTGTGGTATGGCTAGGCTTAGGTACACTTATCTCACCAGCCTTATCCTTAGGGTTTCTTTGATTTTCAACCTGTCCCTCACCTTGCTCACTCACCTTCACACTCCCCTCTTTGTGTTTAGTAGATTTTGCAACTGGTTTCTTTTGAGAGAAACCAGAGGGGGCTTTCTTAGCTTTGGATTTTGAAATTATTGGTTTGGTAGCTTATATAGGCATCTATTGGGTCATTGACACAGATGTAATAGCTACATTTGAAGGCAAAGAAATGTGTGAGGTTGGAAGAGTGGAGACAGTGGTGTTTACCTCACTTACCTGAGGTCCCTCCATGACTAGAAAATAGAATAGGGGAACCTTGTTGTGGTGATTTGCTCTATTAAGATCTTCAATAATTCTTCTTTCTTGAACTCAACAATTCAGCTTGTTGGTTGGGTTCTCAATTACAATGTCCTCAATAAGATGGTTAGCAAGCATCATAAAGAATCTAGCATAAAAGACAGTTTTACCTCTCTTATTGAGTTCTCCTAACTTAAAACCTAACTCAAACAAGATCAAGTGACTGAAGTTAAAGTACTTATCAGTGACTAGCATGTAAAGCATGTTAAGCATGGAAATGTTAACAGAATCAAACTTACTAACCTTACCAGAAAATACTTTAGTTACCACATCACATAAATAGCTTCATTCCTTTCTAAGACCTAACCTCCTAATTTCACTTAACTTAGAAGTAGAAAGTGCATAGCCCACTGAATTAAGCAAGGTAACTATATCAGCATCAGTGTGTGGAACAGTGGTAGTGTTATCTGGAATTTTAAAGCATGCTTTGATAATATCACTATTAATGTAAAACTGCTTACCTTTAAGAGTGAAAGTTATGGTTTTGTCAGTATAGCTGTACACGGAAGTTGTCCATATCTCCTCTACAACCTCTCAGTAGATTGTGGGAGATTCCATCATGGCATAGTTGAGTTTACAACCTTTCACAAAATCCATCATTTTGTGATAATCTCCAGACTGTTGAATCTCCTTGTTTACAAGAGCTGTGAAGTTGTTCTTTTCATAGATAAATCCAGACTGGGACATAATTTTGACTACTGTTGCCATTGCTAAAGATTTGAAATTTGCAGAGAGAGTATTTGCTTTTGAGGAAGAAAGAAGTTAGAGCAATTGATTCTTGAGAATGATAAAAGAGTAGAATAAAAATGAATCCTGCCTTTATACTATCTGAGAAATAAACTGACAAAAATAATAAAGTGAAATAAAGCAACCAATTAAAATTTCCCAAAATAGCCGTTTGAAAATAAATAAACTATAAAAACTATTTCACTTATCCGTCGTGTTATGCTTGCAAACTATAAGTATACTCGATGGATAATGTCTAGAATTCCGACGACTAAGATTGAGATAATTCGACGTATGAGGATAAAGCAATTATCCGTCGAGTTATAAAATAATCCAGAAAAATAATTGATTTTATTAACAAACAATATACCGACGGATGACCAAACTCGATGGATAATGAGCATCCGTCGGGATGTAAATTTTGACTTAGCCAAAATTTCATCCAAAGCTGAAAAATCAATTAATTTTCTGGCTGCATTATAACTTGCAAAAGTATCTGAAATGATTAAAGAATAATTAAGCATACCTAACTCACTTACCAACCTTGAAAAGGTGGATTCATCAAGTGGCTTGGTAAAGATATCTACAAGCTGCTTTTCACTTGGAACAAAATGAAGTTCCACAGTACCATTCATCACATGTTCCCATATGAAGTGGTACTTGATGTCTATGTGCTTTGTTCTTGAATTTTGCACTGGTTTTTCAGTGATGGCAATTGCACTAGTGTTGTCACAGAAAATGGGAATTCTGTCTACTTGTAGACCATAGTCCAACAATTAGTTTTTCATCCACAAAATCTATGCACAACAACTACCAGCAGCAATATATTCAGCTTCAGCTGTAGAAGTAGAAACTGAATTTTGATTTTTACTGAACCAGGACACAAGCTTGTTCCTTAGAAATTGACAGGTTCCTGTTATACTTTTTATGTCTATTTTACAACCTGCATAATCTGCATATGAATAACCAGTTAGATCAAAACAAAATCTCTAGGGTACCAAATACCAAGTTTTGGTGTTCCCTTGAGATATCTGAAAATTCTCTTGATAGCTACTAAGTGAGATTCTCAAGGATCAGCCTGAAATCTAGCACAAAGACAAGTAGCAAACATTATATCTGGCCTACTAGCTGTTAGGTATAGAAGTGAGCCAACCATGCCTCTATAGCTTGAAATATCCACACACTTTATAGTAGTATTTAATTCAAGCTTAGTTGCAGTGGCCGTGGGAGTTTTTGCAGATGTGCAATCCATTAGATCAAACTTCTTTAAAAGATCATGAATATATTTAGTTTGACTAATGAATATTCCATCACTAACTTTCTTAACTTGTAAATCAAGAAAGTAAGTTAGTTCTCCCATCGTGCTCATTTAATACTTACTTTGCATCAATTTGGCAAACTTTTTGCAAAGTTTTTCATCTGTAGAGCCAAATATAATATCATCTACATAAATTTGAACAAGTATACTAGAGCCATTAACATTTCTAAAGAATAAAGTTTTATCATCAGTACCTCTTGTGAAGTAATTTTCCAAAAAAAACTTTAATAAAGTGTCATACCAGGCTCTAGGTGCTTGCTTCAGTCCATAAAGTGCTTTCAAAAGATAGTAGACATATTCTGGAAAATTTGGATCTTCAAAACCAGGAGGTTGACTGACATAGACTTCCTCCTCCAAATCTCCATTTAGAAAGGCACTTTTGACATCCATTTGATAGACCTGAAAATTGGCGTGGGCTGCATAGGCTAAGAAGATTCTGATGGCTTCAAGTCTTGCAACAGGAGCAAAGGTTTCATCAAAATCTATTTTGATTTTATCAAACATATCACCATCAACTCAATTGAATAATATATTCATGGCCTTCTTATCTTTCCTGACTTGCTCAAAATCAGGGTCTAACCATTCATGCCTTGGTTTTGGGACAGATGGCTCATTGCCAGTTGCAGCTCTCATTGGTACATGAGGACCTCTCTCTATGCAATCCACATAGGCCTCATCTTGAGAAAGAAGATGTAGGTGCATCTTTACTTTCCAGTGGTGATAATTATCTTTGTCCAGAAAAGAAATTTTAACTCCAACATCCTTCTTGTTCATCTTGCTGTTTGTTGTGATCTTTACACTCTTTGTACTTCAAGAGCTCGCTCTGATACTAATTGTTATTCCCTAACAATACAACAAGAATTACAAAAAGGGGGTCGAATGTAATTCTGGCTACTTTTACAAGATTTTAAAACTGTTCTAACTAAATATATATATGTGTTTGATTTGCAGATTGTGGAATGAAAGATTTATATGAATCAAAACACAAAGTAATAAAAACACAAGCTTTTAAAACTTATTGGTGGATATGAATGTATCCACTAGATATATATATATATATATATATATATATATATATATATCAGTTTGAGAACTCTGTGTAGCTTAAAATGGCTCACAGCTGCTTTACAAGTAGAACAAACAAATAACAGAGAAATTCTTGACAAGTACAACCTTTTCTATCTCTCTTTTAAAATGTGTTTGCTTAGTTGTTTGTTCTACTAGCTATTATAACGACCCCTATATTTTTATTATTATTATTTAAATGTGTAAATATGGAATAAATAATTAAATAAAATATTTTTGTGGGTTCAGTCAGTGGGTTATTACTCTGTCAATATGTGTATGTGATTACTAGTGTATGAAATTGAATTGCGTGGTTAATTAATGAATTGTATGATTTTGTATCGTTGTTAAAAATGGTGTTATTGCAGTTTTATTTCCATAAATACTTGGATTGTCTCTAAAATTGTTTTTATGACTTTATAATTTTAATAATTATTTTTAGGACTTTATAAAATTGAGAAATCAATATTCCATTAATTATTTATTTATAAATAATTTTCTAAGTGTGTTTAATGGTAAAATCCATATTTAATTATGAAAATCTTCAAAAATTATGAAACTTATATTTTATTAAGTTCGTATTATTCTGAGAATTTTAAAATTACTTCGGTAAATTTTTGAGTTTTATTTACTTGTAAATTGGATAGTCAAAAGTCAAAATTCGGAGCGGAATTGGGCTTACAAAAAGGATTAAGGACATGTGGCGTTGTTTCAGTTAATCAATGATACGTGTCGTAATAAGAAAACAACAAAACAGAAAAAAAAATATAGCAGTTCTTTCTTTCCATCTCTCTTGGCTCAATCTCTCCAGAACTCTCTCTTCTCCCGATCAACTCTCGGGAATTTTTCACAGCTTTGTTCCATGTTCCCTTCCTTTGATGTCTTCCCTTCGATTCTTCTGCTTTTCTTCCCGTTCTATTTTTCCGGTAAGTCGTCGTTCCGGCCGCTCCTTTTCTCTTCGGTTCTGTGTTCTGTTCTGGCCTATTAGCCTTGGTTCAGTCAAAGAATTGATTAGTATATATATACTCGCACATGCGTGTATATTTCAGTGGGATTTGGTTGTCACCTCTCGGAATTTCGAGAGGTGCGGTTACCTGGTTCCTTGTTTGCCGATTGTTGTTGTGTTTCTTTCGCTGTGTTTTCCGTTTGGTGTTTGTTCTGGTTAATCCCCCACCCAGACTGTCTGTGCGTGTTTACACGCGCTGGGTTTTGCGGATTTTGTTACTGATTTAATTAATTTATTTTTCTGCAAGGAAAATGATTTAATTGAATTCATGAAATGAATTAATATTTGCGTGCGGGAATTATATTTAATCGGAGAAGTTTATTTGGAAACCCGAATAATATCGGGCACCAATAAATTTTGTCATCGTCGGCGATGAGCCTCGGCGAGCCGACGGTGGACCGTGATGATATAATCTGAGTCCTACAATTATGAAAATAATAAAATATTATTAATAAATAAAAATAGAATATTAATGTAAGTTGTATCGGTGTTGGGATTACGAATGTTGGATGGTAAACTGTAATGATTGGATTGTTGGTTTGTTATTGTTGAGACGTCGAGTTGTTCGACGGGTAGGCCGATAAACAGAGGAGGTGCTGCCTGAATTTTTGGAAATTAAATTCGAAAATGCGGGACGTACCCTTTAATTATCGGAACGTTGAATGAGTATAAATAAGTACATACATATATCTTGTGCGAAACCTGATTGTATGTAGTAGTAAATTGTTTTTCCAAAAACCAGTAACCCTAATTTCGTAAAATGACGAGTATGTGTATTTTCTGAAGATGAACACCGAACCGATTTTCGAGATTGTGAACCCTAATTGTTGCGTGTGTTATTATAATATACATAATTATGAGTCGGGTTTGAATATCGTTGGATAGAATTGGTAGCGAGGATATGTCAAGCATACCTAGACGTCTAACGTAAGGTATTTTGGCACTGTAGGTTCTAGTCGAAGGACTCAAGAATTGATGTCGAACTAAGATAGTCTAGTGATCAGTTGGAAAGTGCCTCGAGGTTTCCAAGTGAAGAACCCTGAGAGTCTTGAATGTTATCTTGAGATAGATTGTTGCGAAGCAGGGATGTCTTCTAGTGAGACAATCATTTTTCCATGAGAGCCCGAACGTTCAAGTCTATCAAAATCAGCCAGTGATAGTCGTAAAACTCTGCAAGGCAAGTACCCCTGACCATTCTTTTTATGGTTCAGTGCATATGAATAGTTAAATGCTTTATTTTCATAATGGAACAGAAACATTTAAAGTTACGTATCCCCGTAGTTATAAATTACTGTTTTCAAATTGTTTTGGGGGAAAAGTAACTTCGAAAGGTACCTATCTCGAATGAAATGATTTGCGAAATGGATTTTATATGTGTGCTGGTTAAATAAATGATTTTGAAAATGAGATAGGTACAAGTGTTTTGAAAACTGGATAAAACTGTCATATATGGGATACATTGGGGCCAGAGTAGGCCTATTGAGGTGGTGTAAGAGGCTAACTCGGTTGCACGCACTATAAAACCGATTAGTCCAACAGGTCAGAGACCTAGCTAGTCTCTGAGTTCCGGAACAGGTATATAGGATGGCAGTGGGAGCTGTCCGGTGTTGATAGCCTGATCAACTATCTTCACATATCCACTAAGTATCTGATTTGGGTTTTGTGGTTCCGTAATGGAACAAGTGATTTATACAGTGGATTTGGAAATGAAGATAGCATGCTAAAATTAAACTCTGGTATTTATACACAACACACTACTGATGATATTATTTTACAGAGCATGCTAATTTTGAATATCCAGTTTATGTGTGTTTTTACTTGATGTGCAACAAATTATAATTTCTGTTCCGATAATCATTTATCATAAATTATTTTATCTGTTATTCATATAGCGGTACTACTGAGCAAGCAATTGCTCACCCTTGCAGAATGTTTTATACATGTATTGCAGATGCCTAGGAGATTCTTGCGCGGTAGTCAGGGCAGAATTCCAGGTCCTTTTGTGTCAGACTCCTTTGAGGTAGTTGTGTTGGATCAAAGATGGTCTATTGAGTTGCTGCATTAAATTAGTGGTCAGGATTTTGTAAGGTAATTTGGGTTGTGTTAGTTGAGTAACCTAAGTCATACTTAAACCTGGAAAAAGATCTTGGTAAAGGGGTCGTAGTTATATCCTATTATTGAATTGTTTATCTTATGGTTGTTATTGAGGACGTCAACTCTTGACCCCGGGGTTGAGACCGTCACAGTTGGTATTAGAGCTACAGGTTTGAGTCCTTGATTTAGGTTAAGAGTAGAGTTAAAAGAGTGCCGGATGGTTTATATATATATATGTGTGAGTCAGTAACTTAATCAGAGGAGCGAGTTTAGGAGTTCAGTCAAGGGTTTCAGAGGTGTAACCCTGACGTTTATTGGGGGTTGACTGGAACTGCCCTAACCTAAAGTACGTCTCCTTCGTATATGTATTATAAGTAATTTCTGATAGAGATTTCTAGTTTTCCCTCGAGAAAACGAGTCTGATTGTGAGGATTCAGTGTTGTTGAGCGGGCCCTTGTTGTGTCAGCCGAGAAGACGCCAGCGTTATTCCTAAATATTACCTTTCCTATGTCAAGGAATGTTATTGGCCTGATTATGTGACCTTCGTGAGTTTGAATAATATGATAATAGTCGGTTGCTATTATGATGGTCAAGTTTTATAGTGAATCTGGATCAGAGCGGGACATGGTATCTTTGAACTCTTATACTTCTTCTTCGAAACGCATTTTTGTTTCCAGAGTTATTGTTTCTATTCCGTAAGTTGCTTATTTTCCTGTGAGAAAGTTGTGAACCTAAAGTAAGCTACTTAGGGTTCTGTTGATCTCGTTACAAATCAGATTCACCCTTTCCTATTTGTGAATTTTCTTTTTAACATTGTTTCTTTCCTCGGAGATTTTTCGGTTGATTGGGGCAAACAATGCATATAAATTGACCATTTGTCTATGTGACAAAAGGGTCTGGTGGGACGCCACCGAGTTATGTGTTGTGACCGTAGGGTACTAAGACTGGCCATCTTATGTACTTGTATGGTTGCTCTCAGTCATACCTACATCTTCTTCACAGTTTCTTCCTATTTAATTCCCTAGAGTTTGAAATTTCCTTTGATATTCTATGATAATGAATTTCTGCGATTGGATGGTCCTCGCTATTGAAAGCAAGTCAGAGTAATTGTTAGGAAGAAGGAAAGCTTATATCAGAGTGTTATTTAAGAGTATTTAGTAACCGTGAGAGTTCAGGATCTAAAGATGGAGTTATAGCCTCAGGAAAGGTAATTAAGCGATGGTTGAATCCCTTGAGGGTGATAAGAGATCATTCCTAGAGGAATGGTTGGTTGAAATTTGGACCATGGTGCTTAGAGGAGCCTAGCATTCCTTAAGCATGACTTGAATAACTAGTGGGCTTTGTGTAAGTGGTGGCTGTTATAGCCGGCCAAGTTTCATTGTATACCAGATTGGTGTTAATGTGGTAATAGAGTACTGACGGGAAGTGGTCAGTTGTTGTTGTATTAAGGATTTATGCTATGGTGAGCAGCATTCTAGTTTTCTTGAACTGTCATTGATTCTGCTACTGTCATTGTTGCTATGATTGCTAGTGCTATTAATTTAGATTTCTTTTTGTTGTGCATATGTTGTGTACTTGATGATTTCATAAACAAAACACCTAAGTAGATTTTACTTAGTGAAATAATGTAGCACTCGACGGATAAGAATTTTAGTCAAGACGGATAAATCTTTATAGTCCCGACGGGTAATGATTTATTATCCATCGAGTGAGTAGCTTATGTAATAATGAGTATGTAGCACATTTCTGCATACACCTTTGTATAGATTCTGTAGTAGCATATAAGTCATGTTGACTTTAACTAGATATGCAGAATAGGTTGATTAATTGTACATAGATGATGTCTTGTAATTCTGTATAAGTGAAATGAAGTCAAGTGCCTGATTGCTACCCGACGGATAATCTACAAAGCACCCGACGGATGATCAACAATCCAATGGATGATCATTAACTCGACGGATGATCATGAAGCTAACAGATAAAGAATTCAAACATTAGTTGATAGTGACAACCTGTCACATGCGTCGAGATGTATGCAAACGGAATGAGGAAGCCTATTAACTGGGTAATAGAGAATAAAGTAGCAAAGCATAAAAACTGATAGTTTTTATAATGATTCTATCTTTTGACTTTGTAATCTTGGTAATATATAAACCAAGAAGTAGCAAATAGAAACTAAGATCTGAGATACAAAAAAAGTGAGAAACATTTGTAAGCAGAATTATTAGCATTTCTCTGTATTCTCAGTAGTTCAAATTTATAAGCAGCTGTGAGCATTCTTGCACACAGAGTTCTCTCGATATAATATATATCTCTGGTGGAATTGTTTAAATCCACCAGAAAGTTTTTAAAGACTCTTGTTTTTAATTAATTATGTTTTGATTCACTTAAGTTTTTATTCCGTATTGTGCTAATCAAAACACTTATATTTATATTCGAGTTTGAACATTTTTATTTTAAGAAAAAGGTTCAAGAATTCCATTCAACCCCCCTTCTGTAATTCTTGCTATATTGTTAAGGGACTAACAATTGGTATCAGAGCAAGCTCTTAATCTACAAAGAGTTTAAAGATCAAAACAATTCAGCAAGATGAACAAGAAGGATGTTGGAGTCAAGATTCCTTTTCTAGATCAAGATAATTACCATCATTGGAAGGTAAAGATGCATCTTCATATGCTTTCTCAAGATGAGGCCTATGTGGACTGCATAGAAAGAGGCCCTCACGTTCCAATGAGAGTTGCAACAGGAAACGAGCCATCAGTCCCTAAGCCAAGGCATGAATGGTCTGATCCTGACATTGAACAAGTCAGGAAGGATAAAAAGGCCATGAATATTCTGTTTAATGGAGTTGATGCAGACATGTTTGACAATATTATCTACTGCAAAACTGCCAAGGAAGTCTGGGATACTATACAGATAATCTGTGATGGCACTGAGCAAGTTAGAGAAAATAAGATGCAGCTCTTGATTCAGCAATATGAGCATTTTCACAATGAGGAAAGTGAGTCTCTCACTGACATTTTTAGTAGGTTTTAAAAACTACTAAATGCTCTTAAGTTGCATGGAAGAGTCTATCAGACTAAAGACTCTAATCTTAAATTCCTTAGATCTCTTCCAAAGGAATGGAAACCAATGACAGTCTCATTAAGAAACTCACAAGATTATAAAGAGTTTACTTTGGAGAGACTGTATGGCATCCTGAAAACCTATGAGCTTGAAATAGAGCAGGATGAAAGGATGGAGAGAGGAAAGAAGAAAGGAGGATCTATTGCACTAGTTGCTGAGTTGGAAAAGGAGAAGGAAGTGAAGATGGAAGTTGTTGAATCAACTTCAAAGGTCTGTGAGAACAAGGGCAAGGGGCTTGCAGTAGAAAGTGAAGATTCATTGAGCCAAGATGACATGGAGGACATTGATGAGCACCTAGCATTTCTTTCCAGGAGATTTTCCAAGCTCAAGTTCAAGAAGAACTTGGGAGCAGTCAAGCCAAATAGAAACATGGTGGATAAGTCAAAATTCAAATGTTTCAAATGTGGCTTGGCAGGGCATTTTGCCAATGAGTGTAGAAAGTCAGATTCCAGTAAGAAAAAGTTTGAGTCTGTGGATTATAAGCAAAAATACTTTGATCTACTCAAACAAAAGGAAAGGGCTTTTATTACACAAGAAAATGACTGGGCAGTAGATGGTCTGGATGAAGATGAAGATGTCAGCTATGTCAATCTAGCCCTAATGGCCAAGTCTGATGAGAAAGAGACAAGTTCCTCAAGCAATCAGGTAATTACTACAAACCTTGCACATTTATCTAAAGTTGAGTGTAATGATGCCATAAATGATTAATTTATTGATTAATTGAATTAAATTGATTAATTAATTTAGAATTAATATTGAGGATTTACAAGATTTTAATTGGTTTAAAATCTGCTTAAATTCAAAACAAGACAATTCATTTGAACTAGTATGACAATCGGTATGACAATTGCTAGTCATACCGAAAGTCATGCCAATACATTTAATTGTCTTATTAGAATTTCTGTTTAGATTAAAATCTGTTATTAATTCAGCAAGACAATTTATTTGAACTAATATGACAATCGGTATGACAATCAATAGTCATACCGAAAGTCTTGCTAGTACATTTTGATTGTCTTGCTAGTTGTAAATATTGTCATACCGAAAGTCTTGCTGGCCAAAAGATTGTCATGCCAGTACATTTTTCAGTTCGGTGTTTGATAAAAGAAGCAGAAGACTTTTATTGATCAACACTCTTACAGAATCCAATCCAACAAAAACAGAACCCGAGAACAAAAGAAAAAGAAGCAGACAAATATTTCATCTCATCTACAAACTTCAAGATCAATTTCTAGATTGTAAAGTTAAATCCAATCAACTAGAAATCTTTATCTTGTTCTTGTGTAACAATCTAGCGGATCAAAATCCCTAGAACTTAATCTCAAATTGCGTTTAGCATTTGAATCTTTTTATTACAAAAATAGAAAAAGTTCATGTCGAATTTATTCTAGATTTGTGATAATTAATTTGAGATTAATTCCTTGTAATTGATATAGTTGTTGTAACACCTTTCAAGTTTAATAAAAGTCTTATTTAACTTGAATTTTGTTTCATATTTTTATTCCGCATTTAATTCGATTATTTGTATTCAACCCCCCTTCTACAAACACATTGGGACCTAACAAGTCTTTCTGTGATGAAGCCTGGAAAAAGAACAAAGAGAAACTAGAACCTAATTTAGTAGATGGACTGCTAACAGATGTAGACGTGACGGATGATGAGGACTATCCGTCGGATAACAAAAAGTGTTATCCGTCGAATGATGAAAATCCTCATCCGTCGGTTGTGAGCAAGCCCATTAGCAAAGACAAACTAATTAAGCTGAATGAGAAGTATGGGTCTGTTTCCAAGAACTTTGTTTCAGGAGAGTCAAGTCAAGTTAAGAAAGGGAAAAAGGCTAATGTTGGTCACATGACTGTCAAACAGTTAAGTGACAGACTTGAGAAAATTGAGGTAAAAATAGAGACTAAAAGGAAAAACAATAGGAATGGTAAAGTAGGGATTAACAAACACAATAACTACACACCTGATAAATATGCTCCTAGAAAAATCTGTGTCAAGTGTGGTAGTTTAAATCATTTATCTGTTAATTGCAAATCTGCCATGTCTACTCCCATGTCTGTTCAGTCTCAATTTCCTAACATGAATGCCATGCCTCCCATGCCTGTTAATGCTATGCCTACACAGAACATGAATGCACAGTTTGCTAATATGGCATTTGCACCTAATCCTTATTAAGCTGTATATAGTATGCCACAAATGCCATTTAGCATGCCTTACTGGAATAACATGTTTACACCAAGTATGCCATTTCTTGTTAGTCATAATATACATGATAATTCTGTTGCAATGAATGGTTTCAAAGGTCCAACCCAAATGACTAAGGATGAATCTGAAATTCCTAAGTCAAATGAGATAAGACCTGAGAAACAGAAAAAGAAACTAACAAGGTAGGACCCAAGGAAACTTGGGTACCAAAATCAACTTGATTTGATTTTGATGTGTGCAGGGAAACAGAAAGAATCTTTGGTACTTGGATAGTGGTTGTTCAAGACACATGACTGGTGATTCTACCCTGCTCACAGAGTTCAAGGAGAGATCTGGCCCAAGTATTACTTTTGGAGATGACAGCAAGGGTTATACTGTGGGATATGGCTTGATTTCAAAGGACAATATCATCATTGAGGAGGTTGCATTAGTGGATGGTCTCAAACACAATCTGTTGAGTATCAGCCAGCTTTTTGATAAAGGCAATTCAGTAACCTTCAACTCAGAAGCATGTGTTGTGACTAATATAAGAAGCAAAAAAGTGGTTCTCACTGGCGTGAGAAAAGGAAATGTGTATCTAGCTGATTTCAACTCATCTAATGCAGAATCTGTAACTTGTCTTCTCAGTAAAGCAAGTCAAGATGAAAGTTGGCTATGGCACAAGAAGCTGTCCCATTTAAACTTCAAGACCATGAATGAGCTGGTAAAGAAAGAACTGGTAAGAGGCATTCCTCTAGTAGAGTTTTCAAAGGATGGACTGTGTGATGCCTGCCAAAAAGGGAAGCAGATTAAAGCATCATTCAGGAATAAACTTGATTCAACAATTGAAGAGCCTTTGCAACTGCTTCACATGGATTTGTTTGGACCAGTCAATGTATTGTCCATCTCAAGGAAAAGATTTTTCCTAGTAATTGTAGATGATTTCTCAAAGTTCTCTTGGACATATTTTGTAATATCCGGGATATATCGTGTGATTATTTTTGCTATTAAATAATTATTATGTGTGATCAATATCTATTCTGTGAGTTAATTGTTAAATGTTATCTGTACTTGGATATTCAAAAATAATATTAATTGAGTATTTTAATTTTTATATATCCAAAATAAAACATAGATAATTGTCATATCTTCCTAATTATTTTTATGTTGATTTATGGATTTATAATGATCATATGAAAGTTATAAAATCTTTTTCCGAGTATTTAAAATCTATTTTATAAAAACGGGAACCAACCGACGTCAACCGTTGTTACGTTTTTGGAACCCGAAACTCTTCCGAGAACTCCTTCCTAACCTAATTGTAATATTCCGAGCATATTCCATGTTTCGACTGTGACGCCCTCAATCTCGGGGTTAGGAAATGAGGACTCACACACCTCAATTCTAATAAATAAGTAGGCACAAACCCCGATTAACTACTAACAGGATCAACAGGATAAAGTATGAGACAAGATTACAACTACCAATCACAAAATATAACTTACAAACCCAAAATATTATTAAATAATCAATATCGATTCTGGCTGGGAACCGACAGATAACCCATTGTATCTTAATACTCCTTTTTCTAGGCGCGAGCTCACTCATAACAACCACTACCTGCTCTGGCAACCGGAAGCCCTCAACACGGTAGGGACCACCAGGTACGCTCTTACGAGCAGTGCGCCTAAGCCTGGCCATCTTCTTGCTTAACTGCCATGGTTAGATTAAGACAAAACAAATGAGTATAAAACTCAGTAAGTAACTATATAGCAGTTCTACCATAACAAATCTCAATATACCTTGAAAAAACTAGGGCATTCTACTTTAATTAATCTAGGTGGTAAATTTCCATTTTTTTTCTCTTTGGGATAAGGAAAGGTATTTGAAGAATAGTAGGGATTTCAAGAAACAAGGCTCGAAACAGGACGAAAGCCGACATTCATCACAAATCATTATAGGATCAAAATAGATCTTTCGATAGAGGAAAGCAACAGTATTTCAAGATAGAATCAATCATATGATCAACAATTTCAAGAATCAGGGTTCTCGAGCTTTAAGCTCCACAATAATAATATCAACTCTTTTCAAGGCAATATAAACCATTTTCATTTCCAAAATCAATTTACTGAATAAAAATTTCAGTTCCCTTTTAAATAATCAATTAGAACCCTTGATTGGATCACTTTATCTTTCCATTTCATTATATACGGGTGATCAGCCCGTATCGACCTTCATTCCGGTCTTTAAGGTACCAATCGGCATAACTTCAGCCTTAAATTGGACTAGTCCCACTAGCCTCTTACCATGACTGGACTAGTCCCACTAGCCTCTTATGTCTCAATCCAATCCATCAGGAATTCATTTGGAAAACCTTGAGTTGGAAAAAGAAATAGGTTTTCAAAAATCCATTTTATCATTACCAAACATTTGAAATCATTCGGACTCTTTCAAGTCGAAACTCATTCTTAAATCAGATTTTAAAGAAGCAAAGTTCAGGGAGTGAATCAAAGATACGTAAGGAACAATTCACAAGAATTCTGTGTCAAGGATAACAAGGCACCAAATTAGAAGGATAAACATTGATTTAGGGATCAATAGGGTGATCAAGAGAAACAGAATATCATTAAACAGGGTTAACCAAGATAATCAATAGGTTCAATATGATTCATGGCATTATAGGTAACTTGAACAGAAAGGTCAGATTATCAATGAGTGAAATCAATAGGCTTATCAATAACAGGTTATCAAGAACAGGGATTCTTTAAATCAATATCAGGGTTTCATAAAACAAGGGTCTCATAAAATAAGGGTTTCATGCTTAAACAGTTCAATACTCTACATGGTATGAACAACATTTCCTTTATAATCATTTACACAAGTAATCAGAGTTACTTGCCTGAATTTGCTTTCCTGAGGGTTGAACTACTACCACCTAGTAAATCCTTTCCTTTCCTAGCCTGAATGCCCTCACGCTCCGAATCTACAATAAAACCAAAAATCTTAATTAGATTCCCAACTCTCGTTCTTGGAACGATCACTCTATACGATAACTAGAGCATACGAATATAGCTTATACATATAAGCACATAGCACATAGCATATCCCTTTCTCGTAGCTTTTATATCCTTATACACTTAGCAATCAAAGCGTACTAGCGTGACCTTGGCTATTTCTCAAATCACACTATCACGACTTTTTACGAGTACAAGACCTATTTAAAACCAAACATTTACGTATATACTATCACTTATATTAATCAACTTAATTTCCTTTTCTTTTGCTCCTTAATTCGAGCCACATACTATAATCAAGCAACAATTCATGAATATTTACTTATACACTTTCAATCGTCCTTTTAATCACATAAACAAATAAAATCAACATGCAACCACTTATCATTATCATGCATACTTGTAACTTAAACCTCAAACCTTATTTTGACTTAAACTAAATACCACATCGACTTGAACAATTGATCAAACCAAATTTTCTTTTTAAAGCTAGGTAACCTTCGGGTTTTTCAACAAAATGCCATGCAACTAGCAAAAGCCAACATGCAAGTTCAAAAATCAAGAATTGAACTTAATCTAAACCAAAAGTACTTGATCAACAATAATTTGAACACTCTTTCTTTAAAACCGAAACTTTATAACGAATTCTCGAACCACAACCCGACATGCACTCATACCATTTAACATACACACCTTCAAATCATAATCAAATCATAATTCAAATCGAAACTATAAACATTCATCAAATCATTTGAGTTTAACAAACATTTTTAAACCAATTTCTTTCTTTTTCAAGAACAACATTCAGATTCTTTAAAAACAACCAACATGCAACACTCGAAACCATGTTTTTAAATTATTAGAGCTCGGTCAAAGCATCATAGCTCATCACCAGTTTACCGAAGTTCATCACCGTTGGCGGTGGCATCTCGGTGGTGCCCCCATTCCGGGGTTTCCAAGCATCAACCACCCATTTACACAAGTAATCACACATGCAACACAATCCTCATTCAAAATACAAAACCCCTTTTTATTTTCATGAAAGCCGAACTCAAAAACCACCAAACTCAACTTTGATCTTTCCCAAAAACTTAAAAATAGCTACATGCATGAATGAATACAAGTGGATATCTCTATTTCTCACACAATCAGGGTTCTATACCCGAAGATGAGTGAAGAACAAGTGAGAGAGAGAGTGAAGAAAGAGAGAGTACCGAGAGGGAGAGAAAAATCCGAGAGAGAGAGAGAGAAGGAGAGAAATAAGAGAAAAGAGAGAATGAAGAGAAGGCCTCGGGAAGAAAAGAAACAAAAAAAAGAAGTGGGGTGATTTTATATTACCAAGGGAGGGTAATATGGTAATTAAGTTATTGCTTAATTTGATTCTCTTTTTATCCTTAAAAGAAAATAGAGTTAATCTGCAAATGCTTCTCTCGGAAAGATGAAATTGTCTTGAGTAAAAATCTTTAACACGTAGATCTCGAAATTAGCTTTCCAACCATTACTCATAATGAATTTTTGAGCGAACGGTTGATTTTATATGAATTTCGCAAACTTGTTTTAATAAATATATTTTCCACATAAAATTGATTTAAAAAATGCAAAGATCAACAATCAAATTCACTTATTATTTTTAAAAAATCTCTAGGATCTTTACGAAGATAACAGAACAAATCCCATATTTTTATCCTTCTCAGATGATTTTATAAAAATGCGCGAAGGTTAATTAAACCTTTACTTAAATCACGTAATTCCTTTAAAATTCACAAAATTGACACAGAACACATAGTCATGCATACAGTCAAGCAATCACACAAATATAGTCACATAACGACTCAGGTCTGATCATAGAATCTATCCCTCTTTAATCTTTATCATCTTTTACGCGTACCGGGTCACGTTCAGCCTGACGGCCCGACGCTCAGCATTTCGATTACGCTTCTCATTATCTTTGCCAATCAACACGTCTCTTAAGACAAAATACTTTATTCATTCACTTCACATATAATTCACATTTTATATTATTTAATTCCATATTAGGACGGGTTCCGTTCTACCTGACGGCCCGACACCAAGTTTAACTTCTAAGCTGACCCTTTAAACTGGAACGTTTTTATCCATGATCCTTAACTCTAGTATACATATAAGACAAATAATCATCACTTAATCACATAATTATAATCACATCACATAACAAACTTTTTATTTTCTTAATTACGACGCAAAATTCTCAGTCATTACAATCTACCCTCCTTAAAAGGATTCTGTCCCCAGAATCTAGTCTAAGCAAACAGATGGGGATACTTTTCTTTCATTTCACTTTCTAATTCCCAAGTAGATTCTTCGACTAATGGATTTCTCCATAACACTCTAACTAGAGGTACAACTTTATTTCTAAGCGTCCTTTCTTTTCGATCCAAAATTTGCACTGGCTGTTCTATATAGGATAAATCTGGTTGGATTTCTACTGGTTCCAACTCGATCACATGGCTCGCATCAGCATTATACTTCTTCAGGAGAGATACATGAAACACATTGTGTAGATGTTGCATTTGCGGCGGCAGCGCCAATTCATACGCCACTTTCCCAACTTGTCGCAATACTTCAAATGGTCCAATGTACCTTGGACTTAGCTTTCCTTTCTTTCCAAATCGAGTTAAACCTTTCCAAGGAGATATCTTCAACAAGACTTTGTCTCCAGTTTCGAATTGTACATCTTTCCGCTTTTGATTTGCGTACTTTGCCTGTCGGTCTTGAGCTGCAATTAATCTCTTTCGTATCATTTCAACCTTTTCCTTCGTTTGCTGAACTAGCTCTGGGCCAATTAACTTGCGCTCACCAACTTCGTCCCAATAAGTAGGGGATCTACACTTTCTTCCATACAACGCTTCATAAGGCGGCATGCCTATACTTGCGTGATAACTGTTGTTGTAGGAAAACTCAATTAATGGCAAATGATCGTCCCAATTTCCTTTGAAATCTATTACGCAGGTTCGCAACATATCTTCAATCGTCTGAATTATCCTTTCACTTTGTCCGTCTGTCTGCGGATGATATGCCGTACTCATTTTCAATTTCGTTCCCAAATGATCATGGAATTGTCGCGAAAATCTTGAATTAAACCTTGGATCTCTATCAGACACGATAGATACAGGAACTCCATGACGCATCACGATCTCATCCAGATACAATTTGACCAGCTTCTCTAATGAAAACCTTTCGTTTATCGGCAAAAAATGTGCTGACTTTGTCAATCGATCAATTACCACCCAAATCGCATCATGATTTGACTTGGTTTTAGGTAATCCTACCACAAAATCCATCGCGATATGTTCCCATTTCCATTCAGGTATATCCAGTGGCTGAAGCAATCCGCTTGGCCTTTGATGTTCCGCTTTAACTCTTTGGCACATGTAACATTTACCACATTGCATACATAGCTTCATTTCCACATTCTGGAGTCTGCACCTCTATTTCAATCTTTTCAAAGTCCTTGATTAATTCTTCCGATGACGTTAACATATTCAACCTTTCCTTTGGACTTAAAGCATCGGCTACCATATTTGCCTTTCCAGGATGATAGTTTATCGCACAATCATAATCTTTGATCAATTCCAACCACCTTCTTCGTCGCATATTCAGTTCTTTTTGAGTAAAGATATACTTTAAGCTCTTATGATCCGTATAAATTTCACACTTTTCTCCGTACAAATAATACCTCCAAATCTTAAGGGCAAATACAATCGCTGCCAATTCCAAATCGTGCGTTGGATACTTTTGCTCATGCGGCTTGAGTTGCCTTGACGCATATGCTATTACCTTCCCGTGTTGCATTAACACGCATCCAAGTCCTTTATAGGAAGCATCACTGAATATCACAAATTCCCCTTTATCATCTGGTAATACCAACACCGGGGCGGTTACCAATCTCTTCTTTAACTCTTGGAAACTTTCCTCACACTTTTCTGTCCAAGCGAACTTCTCATTCTTTCTCGTCAACTTTGTCAATGAAACGGAAATCTTAGAGAAATCTTGCACAAATCTTCTATAGTATCCGGCTAATCCCAGAAAACTTCTGACTTCCGTCAGAGTCCTGGTTCTTTCCCAATTTATCACAGCTTCTATCTTGGCTGGATCCACTTTAATTCCTTCTTTATTAACTACATGACCAAGAAATTGCACTTCCTTTAGCCAAAATTCACACTTTGAAAACTTTGCATACAGCTTCTCTTTTCGCAGAATTTCCAAGGAAATCCTCAAATGTTACTTATGATCTTCTTCCGTCTTGGAGTAAATCAGTATATCGTCAATATACACAATCACGAACTTGTCCAAATACTGCTTGAACACTATGTTCATAAGATCCATAAATGCAGCTGGCGCATTCGTCAAGCCAAATGCCATCACTAAAAACTCATAATGTTCGTATCTTGTTCGAAACGCTATCTTGGGTATATCTTCTGCTTTGATCTTTAATTGATGATACCCAGATCTTAAATCAATCTTTGAAAAGCACGAAGCTCCTTTCAATTGGTCAAACAAGTCGTCGATCCGTGGTAGAGGGTACTTATTCTTGATCGTCAACTTATTCAGCTCACGGTAATCGATACACAATCGCATACTTCCATCCTTTTTCTTCACAAACAACACTGATGCACCCCACAGGGATACACTCGGTCGGATCACTCCTTTGTCCAACAATTCTTGCAACTGAGCTGCCAATTCCTTCATTTCAACCGGCGCCATGCGATAGGGAGCTTTCGACACTGGTTCCGTACAAGGAGCCAAGTCAATCGTAAACTCGATCTCTCTGTCTGGAAGTAGTCCAGGCAATTCATCAGGAAACACATCCGGAAAATCTCTTACTACCGGAATATCATCGATCTTTACAAATTCTTTCTCCACGTCCACGACATGAGCCAAATAAACTTCGCATCCTCGACGTATTAATCTTCTCGCCTCAATATCCGTTAGAAATTTCTTCTCTTGCCTCTTTCCTTTAAATATTACTTCCTCACCATCCTTGGTTCTTAAATTCACCTTCTTACTTTTACATTCTATTTGTGCCTCATGGTTTGACAACCAATCCATTCCTAGTATAACCCCAAATTCTCCTAACTTAAAAGGAATTAAGTCAGTAGAAAAGTGCCGACCTTCTATAGACACATCACAGTCAGGACAAATCTTGTTAACAATAACTTTCTCTTGATTTGCTACCTCTATAATCAAATTAGGCTCTAGAGGGTATGCAACACAATTTACTTTATCAAGAATACTTTCAGAGATAAAAGATCTAGTTGCTCCAGAATCCATCAAAACTTTTACTTCTACTGAGTTTATAACAAGCATACCTGCTACCACGTCCACATCTTGTACCGCATCTTTCATTGTCATGTTAAAGGTTCTAGCCCATATGGCCCACTTTGCCACACTTGAAACAAGCCAAATCAGGCTTCCTTACTCCATTTGAACATTCTGTAGAATAATGCCCCTTCTGGTTGCACCTGAAACATGTTATGTCCAGCTTATTACACCTCCTTGGGTGTCTCTTTCCACAGTTCCTGCATTCTTGCATCTGGGGTCTGCTTTCCTTTCCCGGTTGTCCAGCTTTTTGGAAACGGTTCTTCTGAGCTCCATTCCCGGGTCTAAACTTCTGGAACTTTTGGTCCTGACCTCCACCATTCTTCCCAAACTTCCCTCTGAACTTTGAGCTTCCTTGCTCTTGCTCAGAGCTTTCAAACTTCCTCTTTCTTCCTTCATTTTCTCTTCGAGCAGATTCCCGCTCACCTTCCATTATCATTGCTTTTTGAACCAAAGCAGCATAGTTCTTGATCTCCAACATTGCTATTTGACTCCTAATCCACGGCTTAAGTCCCTGCTGGAACCTCTTAGCCTTCTTCGCTTCAGTATTCACGTACTCTGGTACGAACCTTGACAATTCCGAATACTTCACCTCATATTCTGCTACCGACATCTCCTCCTGTCTAAGATCCAAAAATTTCATCTCCAACTGATCTTGCATATAACTTGGCAAATACTTTTCCAGAAACATCTCAGTGAACTTCTCCCAAGATAAGTCTTTGCCTTCCAACAACGCCTTAGACGACTCCCACCAGAAACTTGCTTCATCTTTCAGATAATAACTTGCGTACTGAGCTTTCTTATCATCCTTAACTTCTGCTAACTCAAAGGCTTTTTCCATCTCTCTCAATCACGACTGCGCTTTAATCGGGTCTGGCACACCTAAGAACTCTGGAGGATGAACAGATTAAAAGTGCTTGAAATTTCCAACTTTTGGGGCCACAGGTGGTTGCAAAAGCTGAGTAAGTCTGCTCATCATAGTGGTTTCTGGGTTTATATCTGGGTCTTGGGTGGGAATTTCTTCTTCTTGGTGATCTGGTGAGTTGGCCATTTCTTACAAACCTGATTGAGCAATTATTTAGCAATACGATAGCATGGCATATATACAACAATTTTTATGAAATGTCTTTTGCGGGTTTTAAGTTTTACCCAATTTGTACATGCAATCGTATTACTACATAATTCTCATATCAGTGTTATTTTATCATGGCACGGAATAGGGTTTTATGATCTTTAAGCATGGTTATATGAAAGCATGGTTGTATTTAAAACATGGCATTGAGAACAGTTTACAAGATAATCAAGGTGCACAAAGTAAAGCAAGATAATAAATTTATTTAATCAAAGGTTACATAGGGAATATTTTGGATTTTAAGGTTCTGAAACAAGGTACAATAGATAGCATGGTTAAACAGAGGAAAAACTGGAAAACATCCCCCTATCTACCCCTATCTTCCAACTACTACTGCTCCTACTACACTAGTCTAAAATACAACAAGATAAATGAAAAGGGATCCCGACATATGACCAAGTATCCCAAAGTCTACCGGCGCTGAAAACAACAACAACAACAATCTACGGGCTCAACCAACAGTCCCGTCTAATCATCTAGAATCTCTCTCAACACAACCAACATCCAGCGAATGATCTTATGCAGCCTCCGGGCCTCAGCATCAACATCACTAGTGGATGGTCCCTCATCCAATCTCTTCCGGGCAACCTGCTCCACCATCTTCACCCGAACTCGCCACTCATCATCCATAACAGAAGCACTCTGCCTAGACTCTCTGGCTAGTCTATCCACCAAAGCTCCCAACTCAGGAATGCGGGAGTACACAAAGTCTCGGTCCTGGGCTAACTTGCTACCAACACTGTCAGGAACAGTCTTAGGCATCTCCGACTCTGGCTCAGGGGCAGGGGTCTCTGAATCAGGCCTCAAGGGTGAAATCTGCATGGGGGATCTCTCTACTCTCAGAAGGGTCCTCCTCTGGGTCTGAACTAACATACACAGGCTCCTCTGGAGAGGGTGGAATGGGGTCCACAGGGGTACCAGTCAAGCTAATCTCTGAGTCTGAGTCACTACCACTACTAGGATCATGAGAGAAAACACAAAACAGCAACCAAGAAACAATGTTAGGGTTAAATAAAGCTTCCAGCTAACTCACACCCTAACTATAGTTTCTACTTTACCAATCAACACTTTCCTTAGACTATGCCTAATAGTCTAACTCAACTCTAGATGAGTCGAACTCTCTCGCAATATAGATATATTCCCAAAATACCCTTTTTAAAACCTAACTTGTCTCAGGGACTAGATCCTGTAGCTCTGATACCAACTTGTGACGCCCTCAATCTCGGGGTTAGGAAATGAGGACTCACACACCTCTATTCTAATAATTAAGTAGGCATAAACCCCGATTAACTACTAACAGGATCAACAGGATAAAGTATGAGACAAGATTACAACTACCAATCACAAAATATAACTTACAAACCCAAAATATTATTAAATAATCAATATCGATTCCGGCTGGGAACCGACAGATAACCCATTGTATCTTAATACTCCTCTTTCTAGGCACGAGCTCACTCATAACAACCACTACCTGCTCTGGCAACCGGAAGCCCTCAACACGGTAGGGACCACCAGGTACGCTCTTACGAGCAGTGCGCCTAAGCCTGGCCATCTTCTTGCTTAACTGCCATGGTTAGATTCAGACAAAACAAATAAGTATAAAACTCAGCAAGTAACTATATAGCAGTTCTACCATAACAAATCTCAATATACCTTGAACAAACTAGGGCATTCTACTTTAATTAATCTAGGTGGCAGATTTCCATTTTTTTATCTTTGGGATAAGGAAAGGTATTTGAAGAATAGTAGGGCTTTCAAGAAACAAGGCACGAAACAGGACGAAAGCCGACATTCATCACAAATCATTATAGGATCAAAATAGATCTTTCGATAGAGAAAAGCAACAGTATTTCAAGATAGAATCAATCATATGATCAACAATTTCAAGAATTAGGGTTCTCGAGCTTTAAGCTCCACAATAACGATATCAACTCTTTTTAAGGCAATATAAACCATTTTCATTTCCAAAATCAATTTACTGAATAAAAATTTCAGTTCCCTTTTAAATAATCAATTAGAACCCTTGATTGGATCACTTTATCTTTCCATTTCATTATATACGGGTGATCAGCCCGTATCGACCTCCATTCCGGTCTTTAAGGTACCAATCGGCATAATTTCAGCCTTAAATTAGACTAGTCCCATTAGTCTCTTACCATGACTGGACTAGTCCCACTAGCCTCTTACGTCTCAATCCAATCCATCAGGAATTCATTTGGAAAACCTTGAGTTGGAAAAACAAATAGGTTTTCAAAAATCCATTTTATCATTACCAAGCATTTGAAATCATTCGGTCTCTTTCAAGTCGAAACTCATTCTTAAATCAAATTTTAAAGAAGCAAAGTTCAGGGAGTGAATCAAAGATACGCAAGGAACAATTCACAAGAATTCTGTGTCAAGGATAACAAGGCACCAAATTAGAAGGATAAACATTGATTTAGGGATCAATAGGGTGATTAAGAGAAACAGAATATCATTAAACAGGGTTAACCAAGATAATTAATAGGTTCAATATGATTCATGGCATTATAGGTAACTTGAACAGAAAGGTCAGATTATCAATGAGTGAAATCAATAGGCTTATCAATGACAGGTTATCAAGAACAAGGATTCTTTAAATCAATATCAGGGTTTCATAAAACAAGGGTCTCATAAAACAAGGGTTTCATGCTTAAACAGTTCAATACTCTACATGGTATGAACAACATTTCCTTTATAATCATTTACACAAGTAATCAGAGTTACTTGCCTGAATTTGCTTTCCTGAGGGTTAAACTACTGCCACCTAGTAAATCCTTTCATTTCCTAGCCTGAATGCCCTCACGCTCCGAATCTACAATAAAACCAAAAATCTTAATTAGATTCCCAACTCTCGTTCCCGAAACGATCACTCTATACGATAACTCGAGCATACGAATATAGCTTATACATATAAGCACATAGCACATAGCATATCCCTTTCTCGTAGCTTTTATATCCTTATACACTTAGCAATCAAAGCGTACTAGCTTGACCTTGGCTATTTCTCAAATCACACTATCACGACTCTTTTACGAGTACAAGACCTATTTACAACCAAACATTTACGTATATACTATCACTTATATTAATCAACTTAATTTCCTTTTCTTTTGCTCCTTAATTCGAGCCACATACTATAATCAAGCAACAATTCATGAATATTTACTTATACACTTTCAATCGTCCTTTTAATCACATAAACCAAGTAAAATCAATATGCAACCACTTATCATTATCATGCATACTTGTAACTTAAACCCCAAACCTTATTTTGACTTAAACTAAATACCACATCGACTTGAACAATTGATCAAACCAAATTTTCTTTTTAAAGCTAGGTAACCTTCGGGTTTTTCAACAAAATGCCATGCAACTAGCAAAAGCGAACATGCAAGTTCAAAAATCAAGAATTGAACTTAATCTAAACCAACAGTACTTGATCAACAACAATTTGAACACTCTTTCTTTAAAACCGAAACTTTATAACGAATTCTCGAACCACAACTCGACATGCACTCATACCATTTAACATACACACCTTCAAATCAAAATCAAATCCTAATTCAAATCAAAACTATAAACATTCATCAAATCATTTGAGTTTAACAAACATTTATAAACCGATTTCTTTCTTTTTCAAGAACAACATTCGGATTCTTTAAAAACAACCAACATGCAACACTCGAAACCATGTTTTTAAATTATTAGAGCTCAGTCAAAGCATCATAGCTCACCACCGGTTCACCGGAGATCATCACCGGTGGCGGTGGCATCTCGGTGGTGCCCCCATTTGGGGGTTTCCAACCATCAACCACCCATTTACACAAGTAATCACACATGCAACACAATCCTCATTCAAAATACAAAACCCCTTTTTATTTTCATGAAAGCCGAACTCAAAAACCACCAAACTCAAGTTTGATCTTTCCCAAAAACTTAAAAATAGCTACATGCATGAATGAATACAAGTGGATATCTCTATTTCTCACACAATCAGGGCTCTATACCCGAAGATGAGTGAAGAACAAGTGAGAGAGAGAGTGAAGAAAATGAGAGTACCGAGAGGGAGAGAAAAATCCGAGAGAGAGAGAGAGAGAAGGAGAGAAATGAGAGAAAAGAGAGAATGAAGAGAAGGGCTCGGGAAGAAAAGAAACAAAAAAAAAGAAGTGGGGTGATTTTTTATTACCAAGGGAGGGTAATATGGTAATTAAGTTATTGCTTAATTTGATTCTCTTTTTATCCTTAAAAGAAAATAGAGTTAATCTGCAAATGCTTCTCTCGGAAAGATGAAATTGTCTTGAATAAAAATCTTTAACACGTAGATCTCGAAATTAGCTTTCCAACCATTACTCATAATGAATTTTTGAGCGAACGGTTGATTTTATATGAATTTCGTAAACTTGCTTTAATAAATATATTTTCCACATAAAATTGATTTAAAAAATGCAAAGATCAACAATCAAATTCACTTATTATTTTTAAAAAGTCTCTAGGATCTTTACGAAGATAACAGAACAAATCCCATGTTTTTATCCTTCTCAGATGATTTTATAAAAATGCGCGAAGGTTAATTAAACCTTTACTTAAATCACGTAATTCCTTTAAAATTCACAAAATTGACACAGAACATATAGTCATGCATACAGTCAAGCAATCACACACATATAGTCACATAACGACTCAGGTCTGATCATAGAATCTATCCCTCTTTAATCTTTATCATCTTTTACGCGTACCAGGTCACGTTCAGCCTGACGGCCCGACGCTCAGCGTTTCGATTACGCTTCTCATTATCTTTGCCAATCAACACGTCACTTAAGACAAAATAATTTATTCATTCACTTCACATATAATTCACATTTATATTATTTAATTCCATATTAGGACGGGTTCCGTTCTACCTGACGGCCCGACACCAAGCTTAACTTCTAAGCTTACCCTTTAAACTGGAACATTTTTATCCACGATCCTTAACTCTAGTATACAGATAAGACATATAATCATTACTTAATCACATAATTATAATCACATCACATAACACACTTTTTATTTTCTTAATTACGACGCAAAAATCTCAGTCGGTACAATCTACCCTTCTTAAAAGGAGTCTGTCCCCAGAATCTAGTCTAAGCAAACAGATGGGGATAATTTTCTTTCATTTCACTTTCTAATTCCCAAGTAGATTCTTCGACTAATGGATTTCTCCATAACACTCTAACTAGAGGTACAACTTTATTTCTAAGCGTCCTTTCTTTTTGATCCAAAATTCGTACTGGCTGTTCTATATAGGATAAATCTGGTTGGATTTCCCCTGGTTCAAACTCGATCACATGGCTCGCATCAGCATTATACTTCTTCAGGAGAGATACATGAAACACATTGTGCAGATGTTGCATTTGCGGCGGCAGTGCCAATTCATACGCCACTTTCCCAACTTGTCGCAATACTTCAAATGGTCCAATGTACCTTGGACTTAGCTTTCCTTTCTTTCCAAATCGAGTTAAACCTTTCCAAGGAGATATCTTCAACAAGACTTTGTCTCCAGTTTCGAATTGTACATCTTTCCGCTTTTGATTTGCGTACTTTGCCTGTCGGTCTTGAGCTGCAATTAATCTCTTTCGTATCATTTCAACCTTTTCCTTCGTTTGCTGAACTAGCTCTGGGCCAATTAACTTGCGCTCAGCAACTTCATCCCAATAAGTAGGGGATCTACACTTTCTTCCATACAAAGCTTCATAAGGCGGCATGCCTATACTTGCGTGATAACTGTTGTTGTAGGAAAAATCAATTAAGGGAAAATGATCGTCCCAATTTCCTTTAAAATCTATTGCGCAGGTTCGCAACATATCTTCAATCATCTGAATTGTCCTTTCACTTTGTCCGTCTGTCTGCGGATGATATGCCGTACTCATTTTCAATTTCGTTCCCAAATGATCATGGAATTGTCTCCAAAATCTTGAATTAAACCTTAGATCTCTATCAGACACGATAGATATAGGAACTCCATGACGCACCACGATCTATCCAGATACAATTTGACCAGCTTCTCTAATGAAAACCTTTCGTTTATCGGCAAAAAATGTCCTGACTTTGTCAATCGATCAATTACCACCCAAATCGCATCATGATTTGACTTGGTTTTAGGTAATCCTACCACGAAATCCATCGCGATATGTTCCCATTTCCATTCAGGTATATCCAGTGGCTGAAGCAATCCGTTTGGCCTTTGATGTTCCGCTTTAACTCTTTGGCACGTGTAACATTTACTTATCCATTCCGAAATTTCCTTTTTATGTTTGGCCACCAAAAATTTTCTTTCATATCCTGGTATATCTTCGTACTCCCAGGGTGAATTGAAAATCTCGAGTTATGCGCTTCTTGCAAAATCTCGTACTTTAGTTCCACAACATTAGGTATCCAAATACATGAGTTAACACGGTATATCCCTTTTCCATCCTTTTGAGCTTTAATTTCTTCTCCCGTCAACTTGTCCTTTTCGCGATTCATTACTTGCTCTTGACAGCATCGAATCTTTTCCAAAATTTCAGGTTGAAACCACATTGCATACATAGCTTCATTTCCACATTCTGGAGTCTGCACCTTTATTTCCATCTTTTCAAAGTCCTTGATTAATTCTTCCGATGACGTTAACATATTCAACCTTTCCTTTCGACTTAAAGCATCGGCTACCACATTTGCCTTTCCAGGATGATAGTTTATCGCACAATCATAATCTTTGATCAATTCCAACCACCTTCTTCGTCGCATATTCAGTTCTTTTTGAGTAAAGATATACTTTAAGCTCTTATGATCCGTATAAATCTCGCACTTTTCTCCGTACACATAATGCCTCCAAATCTTAAGGGCAAATACAATCGCTGCCAATTCCAAATCGTGTGTTGGATACTTTTGCTCATGCGGCTTGAGTTGCCTTGATGCATATGCTATTACCTTCCCGTGTTGCATCAACACGCATCCAAGTCCTTTATAGAAAGCATCACTGAATATCACAAATTCCCCTTTATCATCTGGTAATACCAACACTGGGGCGGTTACCAATCTCTTCTTTAACTCTTGGAAACTTTCCTCACACTTTTCTGTCCAAGCGAACTTCTCATTCTTTCTCATCAACTTTGTCAATGGAACGACAATCTTAGAGAAATCTTGCACAAATCTTCTATAGTATCCGGCTAATCCCAGAAAACTTCTGACTTCCGTCGGAGTCCTGGGTCTTTCCCAATTTATCACAGCTTCTATCTTGGCTGGATCCACTTTAATTCCGTCTTTATTAACTACATGACCAAGAAATTGCACTTCCTTTAGCCAAAATTCACACTTTGAAAACTTTGCATACAACTTCTCTTTTCGCAGAATTTCCAAGAAAATCCCCAAATGTTCCTTATGATCTTCTTCCGTCTTGGAGTAAATCAGTATATCGTCAATAAACACAATCATGAACTTGTCCAAATACTGCTTGAACACTATGTTCATAAGATCCATAAATGCAGCTAGCGCATTCGTCAAGCCAAATGCCATCACTAAAAACTCATAATGTCCGTATCTTGTTCGGAATGCTGTCTTGGGTATATCTTCCGCTTTGATCTTTAATTGATGATACCCAGATCTTAAATCAATCTTTGAAAAGCACGAAGCTCCTTTCAATTGGTCAAACAAGTCGTCGATCCGCGGTAAAGGGTACTTATTCTTGATCGTCAACTTATTCAGCTCACGGTAATCGATACACAATCGCATACTTCCATCCTTTTTCTTCACAAACAACACCGATGTGCCCCAAGGGGATACACTCGGTCGGATCACTCCTTTGTCCAACAATTCTTGCAACTGAGCTGCCAATTCCTTCATTTCAACCGGCGCCATGTGATAGGGAGCTTTCGACACTGGTTCCGTACCAGGATCCAAGTCAATCATAAACTCGATCTCTCTGTCTGGAGGTAGTCCAGGCAATTCATCAGGAAACACATCCGGAAAATCTCTTACTACCGGAATATCATCGATCTTTACAAATTCTTTCTCCACGTCCACGACATGAGCCAAATAAACTTCGCATCCTCGACGTATTAATCTTCTCGCCTCAATAGCCGTTAGAAATTTCTTCTCTTGCCTCTTTCCTTTAAATATTACTTCTTCACCATCCTTGGTTCTTAACTTCACCTTCTTACTTTTACATTCTATTTGCGCCTCATGGTTTGACAACCAATCCATTCCTAGTATAACCTCAAATTCTCCTAAATTAAAAGGAATTAAGTCAGCAGAAAAGTGCCGACCTTCTATAGACACATCACAGTCAGGACAAATCTTGTTAACAACAACTTTCTCTTGATTTGATACCTCTATAATCAAATTAGGCTCTAGAGGGTATGCAACACAATTTACTTTATCAAGAATACTTTCAGAGATAAAAGATCTAGTTGCTCCAGAATCCATCAAAACTTTTACTTCTACTGAGTTTATAACAAGCATATCTGCTACCACGTCCACATCTTGCACCACATCTTTCATTCTCATGTTAAAGGTTCTAGCTCTGGGTTGAGCTGATGGTGCTGGGAGAGACGGCGGTCCAGCAATTCTGAGAACATTAGCCTTCTACACAAGCTCTTTGCAATTCCTGGCCATATGGCCCACTTTGCCACACTTGAAACAAGCCAAATCAGGCTTCCTTACTCCATTTGAACATTCTGTAGAATAATGCCCCTTCTGGTTGCACCTGAAACATGTTATGTCCAGCTTATTACACCTCCCCGGGTGTCTCTTTCCACAGTTCCTGTATTCTTGCATCTGGGGTCTGCTTTCCTTTCCCGGTTTTCCAGCTTTCTGGAAACGGTTCTTCTGAGCTCCATTCCCGGGTCTAAACTTCTGGAACTTTTGGTCCTGACCTTCACCATTCTTCCCAAACTTCCCTCTGAACTTTGAGCTTCCTTGCTCTTGCTCAGAGCTTTCAAACTTCCTCTTTCTTCCTTCATTTTCTCTTCGAGCAGCTTCCCGCTCACCTTCCATTATCATTGCTTTCTGAACCAAAGCAACATAGTTCTTGATCTCCAACATTGCTATTTGACTCCTAATCCACGGCTTAAGTCCCTGCTGGAACCTCTTAGCCTTCTTCGCTTCAGTATTCACGTACTCTGGTACAAACCTTGACAATTCCGAAAACTTCACCTCATATTCTGCTACCGACATCTCCTCCTGTCTAAGATCCAAAAATTTCATCTCCAACTGATCTTGCATATAACTTGGCAAATACTTTTCCAGAAACATCTCAGTGAACTTTTCCCAAGATAAGTCTTTTCCTTCCAACAACGCCTTAGATGACTCCCACCAGAAACTTGCTTCATCTTTCAGATAATAACTTGCATACTAAGCTTTTTTATCATCCTTAACTTCTGCTAACTCAAAGGCTTTTTCCATCTCTCTCAACCACGACTACGCTTTAATCGGGTCTGGCACACCTAAGAACTCTGGAGGATGAACAGATTGAAAGTGCTTGAAATTTCCAACTTTTGGGGCCACAGGTTGTTGCAAAAGCTGAGCAAGTCTGCTCATCATAGTGGTTTCTGGGTTTATTTCTGGGTCTTGGGTGGGAATTTCTTCTTCTTGGTGATCTGGTGAGTTGGCCATTTCTTACAAACCTGATTGAGCAATTATTTAGCAATACGATATCATGGCATATATACAACAATTTTTATGAAATCTCTTTTGCGGGTTTTAAGTTTTACCCAATTTGCGCATGCAATCCTATTACTACATAATTCTCATATCAGTGTTGTTTTATCATGGCACGGAATAGGGTTTTATGATCTTTAAGCTTGGTTATATGAAAGCATGGTTGTATTTAAAACATGGCATTGGGAACAGTTTAAAAGATAATCAAGGTGCACAAAGGAAAGCAAGATAATAAATTTATTTAATCAAAGGTTACATAGGGAATATTTTGGATTTTAAGGTTCTGAAACAAGGTACAATAGATAGCAGGGTTAAACAGGGGAAAAACTGGAAAACATCCCCCTATCTACCCCTATCTTCCAACTACTACTGCTCCTACTACACTAGTCTGAAATACAACAAGATAAATGAAAAAGGATCCCGGCATCTGACCAAGTATCCCAAAGCCTACCGGCGCTGAAAACAACAACAACAATCTACAGGCTCAACCAACAGTCCCGTCTAATCATCTAGAATCTCTCTCAACACAACCAACATCCAACGAATGATCTTATGCAGCCTCCGGGCCTCAGCATTAGCATCACTACTGGATGGTCCCTCATCCAATCTCTTCCGGGAAACCTGCTCCACCATCCTCACCCGAACTCGCCACTCATCATCCATAACAGAAGCACTCTGCCTAGACTCTCTGGCTAGTCTATCCACCAAAGCTCCCAACTCAGGAATACGGGAGTACACAAAGTCTCGGTCCAGGGCTAACTTGCCACCAACACTGTCAGGAACAGTCTTAGGCATCTCGGACTCTGGCTCAGGGGCAGGGGTCTCTGAATCAGGCCTCAAGGGTGAAATCTGCATGGGGATCTCACTACTCTCAGAAGGGTCCTCCTCTGGGTCTGAACTAACATACACAGGCTCCTCTGGAGAGGGTGGAACGGGGTCCACAGGGGTACCAGTCAAGCTAATCTCTGAGTCTGAGTCACTACCACTACTAGGATCCTGAGAGAAAACACAAAACAGCAACCAAGAAACAATGTTATGGTTAAATAAAGCTTCCAGCTAACTCACATCCTAACTCTTGTTTCCACTTTACCAATCAACACTTTCCTTAGACTATGCCTAATAGTCTAACTCAACTCTAGATGAGTCGAACTCTCTCGCGATATAGATATATTCCCAAAATACCCTTTTGAAAACCTAACTTGTCTCAGAGACTAGATCCTGTAGCTCTGATACCAACTTGTGACGCCCTCAATCTCGGGGTTAGGGAATGAGGACTCACACACCTCTATTCTAATAATTAAGTAGGCATAAACCCCGATTAACTACTAACAGGATCAACAGGATAAAGTATGAGACAAGATTACAACTACCAATCACAAATATAACTTACAAACCCAAAATATTATTAAATAATCAATATCGATTCCGGCTGGGAACCGACATATAACCCATTATATCTTAATACTCCTCTTTCTAGGGGCGAGCTCACTCATAACAACCACTACCTGCTCTGGCAACTGGAAGCCCTCAACACGGTAGGGACCACCAGGTACGCTCTTACGAGCAGTGCGCCTAAGCCTGGCCATCTTCTTACTTAACTGCCATGGTTAGATTAAGACAAAACAAATGAGTATAAAACTCAGCAAGTAACTATATAGCAGTTCTACCATAACATATCTCAATATACCTTGAACAAACTAGGGCATTCTACTTTAATTAATCTAGGTGGCAGATTTCCATTTTTTTTTCTCTTTGGGATAAGGAAAGGTATTTGAAGAATAGTAGGGCTTTCAAGAAACAAGGCTCGAAACAGGACGAAAGCCGACATTCATCACAAATCATTATAGGATCAAAATAGATCTTTCGATAGAGGAAAGCAACAGTATTTCAAGATAAAATCAATCATATGATCAACAATTTCAAGAATCAGGGTTCTCGAGCTTTAAGCTCCACAATAACAATATCAACTCTTTTCAAGGCAATATAAACCATTTTCATTTCCAAAATCAATTTACTGAATAAAAATTTCAGTTCCCTTTTAAATAATCAATTAGAACCCTTGATTGGATCACTTTATCTTTCCATTTCATTATATACGGGTGATCAGCCCGTATCGACCTCCATTCCGGTCTTTAAGGTACCAATCGGCATAATTTCAGCCTTCAATTGGACTAGTCCCACTAGCCTCTTACCATGACTGGACTAGTCCCACTAGCCTCTTACGTCTCAATCCAATCCATCAGGAATTCATTTGGTAAACCTTGAGTTGGAAAAACAAATAGGTTTTCAAAAATCCATTTTATCATTACCAAGCATTTGAAATCATTCAGACTCTTTCAAGTCGAACTCATTCTTAAATCAGATTTTAAAGAAGCAAAGTTCAGGGAGTGAATCAAAGATACGCAAGGAACAATTCACAAGAATTCTGTGTCAAGGATAACAAGGCACCAAATTAGAAGGATAAACATTGATTTAGGGATCAATAGGGTGATCAAGAGAAACAGAATATCAATAAACAGGGTTAACCAAGATAATCAATAGGTTCAATATGATTCATGGCATTATAGGTAACTTGAACAGAAAGGTCAGATTATCAATGAGTGAAATCAATAGGCTTATCAATAACAGGTTATCAAGAACAGGGATTCTTTAAATCAATATCAGAGTTTCATAAAACAAGGGTCTCATAAAACAAGGGTTTCATGCTTAAACAGTTCTACTCTACATGGTATGAACAACATTTCCTTTATAATCATTTACACAAGTAATCAGAGTTACTTGCCTGAATTTGCTTTCCTGAGGGTTGAACTACTGCCACCTAGTAAATCATTTCCTTTCCTAGCCTGAATGCCCTCACGCTCCGAATCTACAATAAAAGCAAAAATCTTAATTAGATTCCCAACTCTCGTTCCCGGAACGATCACTCTATACGATAACTCGAGCATACGAATATAGCTTATACATATAAGCACATAGCATACCCCTTTCTCGTAGCTTTTATATCCTTATACACTTAGCAATCAAAGCGTACTAGCTTGACCTTGGCTATTTCTCAAATCACACTATCACGACTCTTTTACGAGTACAAGACCTATTTACAACCAAACATTTACATATATACTATCACTTATATTAATCAACTTAATTTCCTTTTCTTTTGCTCCTTAATTCGAGCCACATACTATAATCAAGCAACAATTCATGAATATTTACTTATACACTTTCAATCGTCCTTTTAATCACATAAACCAAGTAAAATCAACATGCAACCATTTATCATTATCATGCATACTTGTAACTTAAACCCCAAACCTTATTTTGACTTAAACTAAATACCACATCGACTTGAACAATTGATCAAACCAAATTTTCTTTTTAAAGCTAGGTAACCTTCGGGTTTTTCAACAAAATGCCATGCAACTAGCAAAAGCCAACATGCAAGTTCAAAAATCAAGAATTGAACTTAATCTAAACCAAAAGTACTTGATCAACAACAATTTGAACACTCTTTCTTTAAAACCGAAACTTTATAACGAATTCTCGAACCACAACTCGACATGCACTCATACCATTTAACATACACACCTTCAAATCAAAATCAAATCCTAATTCAAATTGAAACTATAAACATTCATCAAATCATTTGAGTTTAACAAACATTTTAAAACCGATTTCTTTCTTTTTCAAGAACAACATTCGGATTCTTTAAAAACAACCAACATGCAACACTCGAAACCATGTTTTTAAATTATTAGAGCTCAGTCAAAGCATCATTGCTCACCACCGGTTCACCGGAGTTCATCACCGGTGGCGGTGGCATCTCGGTGGTGCCCCCATTCGGGGGTTTCCAACCATCAACCACCCATTTACACAAGTAATCACACATGCAACACAATCCTCATTCAAAACATAAAACCCCTTTTTATTTTCATGAAAGCCGAACTCAAAAACCACCAAACTCAACTTTGATCTTTCCCAAAAACTTAAAAATAGCTACATGCATGAATGAATACAAGTGGATATCTCTATTTCTCACACAATCAGGGTTCTATGCCCGAAGATGAGTGATGAACAAGTGAGAGAGAGAGTGAAGAAAGAGAGAGTACCGAGAGGGAGAGAAAAATCCGAGAGAGAGAGAAGGAGAGAAATGAGAGAAAAGAGAGAATGAAGAGAAGGGCTCGGGAAGAAAAGAAACAAAAAAAAGAAGTGGGGTGATTTTATATTACCAAGGGAGGGTAATATGGTAATTAAGTTATTTCTTAATTTGATTCTCTTTTTATCCTTAAAAGAAAATAGAGTTAATCTGCAAATGCTTCTCTCGGAAAGATGAAATTGTCTTGAATAAAAATCTTTAACACGTAGATCTCGAAATTAGCTTTCCAACCATTACTCATAATGAATTTTTGAGCGAATGGTTGATTTTATATGAATTTCGCAAACTTGCTTTAATAAATACATTTTCCGCATAAAATTGATTTAAAAAATGCAAAGATCAACAATCAAATTCACTTATTATTTTTAAAAATTCTTTAGGATCTTTACGAAGATAACATAACAAATCCCATGTTTTTATCCTTCTCAGATGATTTTATAAAAATGCGCGAAGGTTAATTAAACCTTTACTTAAATCACGTAATTCCTTTAAAATTCACAAAATTGACACAAAACACATAGTCATGCATACAGTCAAGCAATCACACACATATAGTCACATAACGACTCAGGTCTGATCATAGAATCTATCCCTCTTTAATCTTTATCATCTTTTACGCGTACCGGGTCACGTTCAGCCTGACGGCCCGACGCTCAGCGTTTCGATTACGCTTCTCATTATCTTTGCCAATCAACACGTCTCTTAAGACAAAGTACTTTATTCATTCACTTCACATATAATTCACATTTTATATTATTTAAGTCCATATTAGGACGGGTTCCGTTCTACCTGACGGCCCGACACCAAGCTTAACTTCTAAGCTGACCCTTTAAACTGGAACGTTTTTATCCACGATCCTTAACTCTAGTATACAGATAAGACAAATAATCATCACTTAATCACATAATTATAATCACATCACATAACACACTTTTTATTTTCTTAAATACGACGCAAAATTCTCAGTCGTTACATCGACTTTTTCGATCCGGCGTACGGTTTGTCCTGCGCGGGTCCCGGCGCAACATTTTCGATACAATATTCATTTCGGTAAATCAATAAAACCCGTATTTTCGATAAACGGGAGCTTTTTATTAAACTATTACAATTATCACTTCATAATACGTGTAACCAAGCGCTGAGACCAAGACCGGAGTACAAATTGTACTGATTTTGATAATTATCCCGAAAACCGATACCGTTTGGATCAGTTTTTACAAATAAATGTACCGTTTTATATCCGGAATGATCCAACGGGATACTAATATTCCGTAAATATAAATAGCCTTTTTTCGTATTTTATTTCGTATCAAAATTATTTGCAGATAGTTAATTCTATAATTTTCAGAGAAAAACCCTAATTACATAAACTATTCTAAGAATCAAACAGCAAAACGAAGGCATTACCGATCTCTGTTTTCAAAGCTTTAGTAACCAAAACGAAGGATTTGAAGTGTTCTATCAGATTCTGAGCTTTGTTTCACTGCAGAATCAAAGGTTTATTTTCTGGAAATTTATTTATTTTCGAATTAAATTTATTAAAAATATGAATTTTTGTTCGGATGATTGTTTGTATGATTTGATGATTGCATGTTGTAGATATTGTTTTCCTGATGATTTTGATATATTATACGTCTGATTTGGAGTTCAATAACATGTTCAAATTTGAGTTTGATTTTCGAATTTTAAAATTAGGATTTATAACCCGTATGAATGTTCTGAATTGAAATTTGGGGGTTTCTTATTCCGAAATAGATTGATGTTGTGGTATAGTGTATTGTATTCTCTGTGAAATTTGCAATCTAGTCGTACAAGTTTCATGAATCAACGAGGTCTGTAGAGAAGGGAGTTGTGTTTTGAAGTTTACGTCGAACCCGCCGGAAACCGGCGAGTTTCTTGATCAAATTCCGGCCAAGTCTGGGGTTATTGATGAATTTTGATTGCAGATATAGGTTCCTAGTGTTGTGTAGTTTAATTCTGAAGGTGATGGTGGTCGGAGGATGCCGGAGGTGAGTTCTCCGGCCACCCCCGACTTTTCCGGCGACTGGAACTACAAAATTGCAGTTTGGTCCCTGTACTTTTGAAAACGATGAAGTTTGGTCCCCCAGGTTTCCAGACTTTGCAAAAATTGGATACCTGTTTTAAAAATGCTTAAAAATCATATTTCCTATTTATTTTTATTATAAAAATTCGTTTTTAATTTCTGAAAATTCTAAAAATTATTATTTTAATTCCGAAAATTATTTTTAATTCAAAAATAAATCTAAATTAATTAGTTAATTAATTTCAGTTAATTTTTAATTAATTAATTAGTCAATTAATTTGAAAATTAATTGATTAATTGATTTAATTAATTATTAATTGATTTTAATCAATTATTTAATTAGATTTAATTATTTAAAAATGATTTAAAAATTCCGAAAAATAGTTTCGAGCTTTAAAATATTATTTTAAATTATTTCCAAAGCTCGATAATTAGTATAAAATTGTTTCGGAGCCAGAATTAGCCTACCGAACCCTGTTTATTAACCCGAAATTGATCCAATGACCCGTTTTAATTCCGAAAAATGTTTTAAAAATCATTTTAAATATCAGAAAGCCTATTTATGACCCGAGACTTCTTTATAAATAATATATCATTGATTACGTGATGTATTATGTGCTATATGTGACTTGTTGATTGACTATCAGTCTATATATTCGGTGTTTACTTGATTATTGCATAACTTTCAATCCGTTAATCGGATTTGGGTAAAACGAAGGGTAGATAGAAGTATGTGTTAAATAGAACTCTATGAGTCGATTATTGATAGATGCTTATGATATGTGAGCAGAAGAGGCAAGGCGTAGGAAAGGGAAATAGGTAGTTGAGGAGTAAAACGGTTGTGATTGGAAGCGAGTGCATTGTAGTAAGCTAATACCAGGCAAGTGTTCTGAACTTTCTCGAGATATTGTAGTACTTGATAGTCTTGTTGATATTGCAAGTGCTTTGAAGCACTGTACCCTAAACCTTAATTCCAGTTATTAATCTTGAGCCGTAGCCTGATTCTTTTTAGACCATTGATTGTTGTATACCCGAACACGAACTTCAAGTACACGATACTACTCCACAAATACATGCAAACAAAATCCCAAACACTGAACTGAATTACTTATATACTCAAACATTGTATCCTATGCTTTGAAAGCCCAAATCTTGAAACCCTGAAATGTTGATTCCTTTGTTATCCAATTTTTTCATTACCCAGCATCCAAGCTTTGAAATTATCTTATTGATCTTTACAAGGAGTGAAACCCTTTCATTGTTAAACAATTATTGTTGTTAATGATTCTGGTTATTGATTATTATTGCTCAAGTTAGGCCAATGTGTGCCTTGGATCCAGTAGTTAGAGCAATGATGTGTGCCTTGCTCAGGGTTAGTGCGTGACTGATCAGCAGCCTAACCTTGGTTTTTAAATTAAAAGTATAATATCCAATTCTAAATCATAATCCATAGTTCACTTGAAATCATAATCATGTTCACCTGATGATCATTATTCTCAGTTTTGTCATTGTGATTTGCTGAGCTAGTTAGCTCATTTGTGCGATATTATTTCTGTTCTTTTCCAGTTAAGAAGGAACCAGTTGGTACCGCGGATCCCCAGTCCAGTGCGAGAGCTAGGGGTTCAGGTTGATTGAGCGGAGTTAGTAGGCTTCTTTTGGGATAGTTTAAGTTTGTAAAAGTTGTAATGAAGTTTAATACTCAGTTTGAGTTTGAATGATTGGGATTTGAACGGTTTGTAATATATTAGTATGTTTGGCTTTGTGCCATACTTTAACCTGTTGCGGTCCGTGGTGATTGGTAAATAGGGTCACTACATATATTATTATTATCTTTATTATTGTTATAAGTAGGTTATAAAGAAGGTGTGTGTGTGGACCCTAAACTTCTGACCCGGGTTTGAAGGGCACCACATATTTCCTAAAGTCTAAAGATGAGGCTAGTGAAATCATCATCAATCACATAAGGCAAGTCAACAATCATCCTGATTTCAAAGTTAGAAGAATCAGGAGTGACAATGGAACTGAGTTCAAGAATTCTGTCATGAGAGCATTTTGTGAAGAAAATGGGATTCTGCATGAGTTTTCAGCAACAAGGACTCCACAACAGATTGGAGTAGTGGAAAGGAAGAACAGATCACTTATTGAAGCTGCAAGGACAATGCTTGAAGAATTTAAACTACCAACATATTTCTGAGCTGAAGCTGTAAATACTGCATGAACATTTCTCTGATTAATCAAGCAAGATGCATGACTCCCTATCAATTGTTCAAGAACAAGAAGCCAACTCTAAACTTTCTTCATGTCTTTGGCTGCAAATGCTATATTCTGAGAAATCAAACTGATCAAAATGGGAAGTTTGATGCTAAAGTAGATGAAGGATTTTTTGTTGGATATGCTGTTGGTAAAGCATATAGAGTCTACAATCTAAGAACCAACATTGTTGTGGAATCTAAACATGTTTTGTTTGATGATAAAAAGATTGAAGGACTGAAAGATGGAGATTACCATAAGAGCCTCAAATTCGACAATGTGGAGATGGTTAGTGATGACAGTGATGATGAAAGTGATCAGGATACAGTTTCTAAGGATAAAGCAGATAAATCTACTACCAATGAAGCACAAAACTCAACATCTGTCGAGTTGCATAATGCTTCATCCGTCGGGAGGCAATCTGCGTTATCCGTCGGGAAACAACCTGCCCCATCCGTCGGTACTCAAAATTCACCATCTGTCGGGTTATCAAAAGGAGCAGGAGGTCAAGACAGATCACCTATAGAAAGTTCCCCTTTCTCAAATCAAAGATCCAAAAACTCAGGGGGAGTTTCTGATAATCAAAACTCAATCACACATCAAGACAACAATGAGGTTTCTTCATCTAGAGCTAATCTACCTCAAAAAAGGAAATGGACAAAAGATCACCCCTTTGAGCTTATCATTGGTGATGTTTCTTCTAGAGTTCAAACAAGAAGAGCAACTCAGGAAGAATGTCTATACAACAGCTTTCTTTCCAAGGAAGAACCAAAGAAGGTAGAAGAAGCTTTGTTGGATCCTGATTGGATTTTAGCTATGCAGGAGGAGCTAAACCAATTTGAAAGGAATAATATATGGAAGCTGGTACCCAAGCCTAAAGGAAAGAATCCAATAGACACCAAGTGGGTATTCAGAAACAAGATGGATGAAAATGGCATAGTAGTCAGGAACAAAGCTAGATTGGTTGCTTAGGGCTATTGTTAGCAAGAAGGAATAGATTTTGATGAAACATTTGCTCCTGTTGCAAGACTTGAAGCCATCAGAATCTTCTTAGCCTATGCAGCCCATGCCAATTTCAAGGTCTATCAAATGGATGTCAAAAGTGCCTTTCTGAATGGAGATTTGGAGGAAGAAGTATATGTCAGTCAACCTCCTGGTTTTGAAGATCCAAATTTTCCAGAATATGTCTATTATCTTTTGAAAGCACTTTATGGACTGAAGCAAGCATCTAGAGCCTGGTATGATACTTTATCAAAGTTCCTTTTGGAAAATCACTTCACCAGAGGTACTGTAGATAAAACTTTATTTTTCAGAAATGTTAATGGCCCTAGTATACTTGTTCAAATTTTTGTAGATGATATTATTTTTGGCTCTACAGATGAGAAACTTTGCAAAAAGTTTGCCAAATTGATGCAAAGCAAGTATGAAATGAGTATGATGGGAGAACTAACTTACTTTTTTGGTTTACAAGTTAAGCAAGTTAGTGATGGAATATTCATTAGTCAAACTAAATATATTTTTGATCTTTTAAAGAAGTTTGATCTAATGGATTGCACATCTGCAAAAACTCCCATGGCCACTGCAACTAAGCTTGAATTAAACACTACTGAAAAGTCTGTAAATGTTTCAAGTTATAGAGGCATGGTTGGCTCACTTCTGTACTTAACAGCTAGTAGGCCAGATAAAATATTTGCTACATGTTTATGTGCTAGATTTCAGGCTGATCCTAGAGAATCTCACTTAATAGCTATTAAGAGAATTTTCAGATATCTCAAAGGAACACCAAATCTTGGCATTTGGTACCCTGGAGATTCTGGTTTTGATCTAACTGGTTATTCAGATGCAGATTATGCAGGTTGTAGAATTGATAGAAAGAGTACAACAGGAACCTGTCAATTCTTAGGAAACAAGCTTGTGTCCTGGTTCAGTAAAAAGCAAAATTCAGTTTCTACTTCTACAGCTGAAGCTGAATATATTGATGCTGGAAGTTGCTGTGCACAGATTTTATGGATGAAAAATCAATTGCTGGACTATGGTTTGCAAGTTGAGAGGATTCCAATTTTCTGTGATAACACAAGTGCAATTGCCATCACTGAAAATCCAGTGCAGCATTCAAGGACAAAGCATATAGATATCAAGTACCATTTCATATGGGAACATGTAATGAATGGTATTGTGGAACTATATTTTGTTCCAAGTGAGAAGCAACTTGCAGATATCTTTACCAAGCCACTGGATGAATCCACCTTTTCAAGGTTGGTAAGTGAGTTAGGTATGCTTAATTACTCTTAAATCTATCTGAGTTATTTTACAAGTTGATATGCAGCCAGAAATTTAACTAATTTTTCAGTCTTGGATGAAATTTTGGCTAGGTCAAAATTTACATCTCGACGGATGACCCTTATCCATCGAGTTTGGACATCCGTCGATATACAATTTGTTAATAAAAATCAATTTCTTTTCTGGAATATTTTATGTCTCGACGGATAACAGTTTATCCTCATCCATCGAATTGTCTTAATCACAGCCGTTAATTCCCTGTACATTATCCATCGAGTATACTTACAGTTTGTAAGCATTACACGACGGATAGTGGGTGGAATTTTTACAGTTTATTTTTAAAACGGCTATTTTAGGCAATTTCTATTGGTTACTTTATTTTACTTTATTAATTTTATCAGTTATTTTTGAGATAGTATAAAAGCTTATTTCATTGCAATTGTTTTTCTTTTATCATTCTCAAATTCAACTGCTCTTATTTCATTCTATCTCAAGCACTTACTCTCCTTCTCTTCAAGCTTTCATTCTCTAACAATGGTACCTGTAGTAAAGATTATGTCTCAAACTGGGTTCATTTATGAGAAGAATAATTTCACTGCATTAGCCAATAAGGGTATTCAGCAATCAGAGGACTACCACAAGATGATGGACTTTGTGAAGAATTGCAAGCTCAATTACGCCATGCTGGAATCACCCACAATCTTCTTTGAAGTTGTTGAAGAGATGTGGACCACTGCTATCTACAACTCTACTGACAAGACCAGCACTCTAACCATCAAAGGTAAAGAATTCTGTATCAATAGTGATGTGATAAAAGTATGTTTCAAAATTCCTGATAATAATGTGACTTCACCACACAATGACACAAATATTATCAATATGCTTAATTTCATGCATTATGCACTTCCTACTTCTAAACTGAGTGATATTAGGAGAATGGGTCTTAGGAAGGAGTGGAGTTTCATGTGTGATGTAGTTACTAAGGTTTTATCTGGAAAAATCAGTAATTTTGATTCAGTGAATATTTCCATGCTTAACATGCTATACATGCTAGTTACAGATAAATTTTACAATTTCAGTGACCTTGTCCTGTTTGAGTTAGGTTTTAAATTGGGTGAGCTAGCTAAAAGAGGTAAAAATATGTATTATGCTAGATTTTTCATGTTATTGGCTAACCACCTCTATGAAGAGATTGTGCTTGAGAACCCTAACAACAAATTGGATTGTTGGATTCAAGAGAGCAGACTTATTACAGATTTGAACAGGGCCAATCATCACAAGGATGTGCCATTGTTCTACTTTCCTGTAATGTAGGCACCTCAGGTAAGTGAGGTAAGTTCATCCATCCCTACAACTATTCCAACCTCTATAATTTCTTTGAATTCAGGAGTAGCTATGGCAACTGTACCAATGACCAATAGTTGCCTACCAAAGCTGCCAAACCTACTACAATTTCCAAATCTAAATCAAAGAAAACCCTCTCTGGTATCTCTCAAAAGATGCCAGTTGAAAAATCCACAAAAGCAAAAGAGTGGAGTGTGAAGGAGGGAAAGTCAGGTGAGGGAAGGGGTGAACATCAAAGAAACCCCAAGAATAAAGTTGGAGAGTTGAGTGAATCCCAGCCTAGCCACACTGCAGTTTCCCAACAAACTACAGTGCTTAAAAAGGATAAAAGCTCACATCTAGCTGCATCCTCCCAAAAGGATGTAGTTATTGAACAAAGCTCTCAACCAAGAGCACAAGCCAAAAGGGTTAGGGACATAAGCTCATTCCAAACTTATACAAGAAAGAAGAAATCTAAAACCTCTGGGGATGCACAGGGTACACACATTGTGCAAACTGGTGCTAAAGACACAGTCACTGCACCTTCTCAAGTTTAGTTTGAGGTGGCTCCAATAAATGTGGAGTCACAGCCAAAATCTCTAGTTATAGAAGCACCTCATACACCATACTCACCAATAAACTCTCTGGATGTGGATATGATAAACTGTTATTCCCAGTGGACTAACAATGAAATTTACAGAAGGGGGGGTTGAATGTAAATCTCAAAACTTTTTCAAGTTTTGAGCAATTTGTAAGACTAAGTGTTTGAGTGATCAAATGTGTGTAAATTGCTTGGAGCTGATGCAGACATATATATATTTAAACACAAATGTAATGAACACAAAGAACTTAAAAACTTTTCTGGTGGATTTGTTGTTCCACCAGAGATGTGTTATTTCAGAAAATCTGTGATTCAAAATTAAATCACAGTTGCTTCCTAGTACAAACTAGATGATTTTCTCTCTTGATATTTCTAAACAGCTCAGGGAAAATTCACATCTAATTACTAGCTGCTACTTGGTTTGTATAACACCAAGTTTACAAGTGAAGACAAAGATAAAGTACAATAAGACAATAGTTCTTCACTTGTTTCTGTTCCATTTTTATCCAGTGTAATATGGAATTATCTGTTGACTTTCCATTTTGAACCAGACTAAAAATGGCTGCTTTTTCTGCTGTTCCTGAAATAGGCTACCACATCTCTGTCAATCCATGTGCCTCTGTCAGCTTTGTCAACTATCACTATCACCTGCTATGAGACTGAGCATCCGTTGATGGCTTTATCTATTGATGCTCTAGCAGTGCATCCGTTGAAGTTTTCATCCGTTGATGTCTTTATCTGTTGATGCTCTAGCAGTTGAAGCTTTATCCGTTGAAGCACTTATCCGTTGAAGCGTTAGAGACATCCGTTGACACTTCTTCACTTATACAAAATTACAAGGCATGAAATATTTACAATTAGCCCTCCTACTTGTACATCCATTAGTAGTCAATATGACTGATTATCTCCTAACAGCATCTAAGAATTACAGCTTGAAACCAGAGAGTGAGATGTGCTACAATACCAAACTTATTGCTAAGTAAGGCTACTCCTTCAACGGATAGCCAAGATGGTCTTATCCGTTGAGGCTACAAACACTAGATTTCTACTTAAGTGTTTTGCTGAACTTATCATCAAACTAATACACATATTCCTAACAATCTCCCCCTATTTATGTCTACTAGAACTGTAGGCATAAATTTGGGTTTAGCTTGATGATAACAAAACACTTAACAAATATATAAACTGTAACAAAGCAGAAATTCAAAAGTGCTGCAAAAGTGTATATGCTGAGATGAAATTGAAGAAATACATTGTTTCCAAGGGTGCTCCTTTAGCCTGAGCAAATTACTTTCTTTTCCTTTGATCCCTGGTTTTCTTTCCTAGCCTCCTGTCATTCTCCTCTATTTGAAGTTGAAGTTGTCTGTAGAATTCAGCTTCATCTTCTTCATTGATATCTAACTTAGATTGCATATCCTTGAGAGTTTCATTACTGGCAATCTTTAGCTGATCTTCAATTCTGAAAAATCTTCTGACTCCTATGTTGTCTCTGAACTCCATCAACCAATGAGGTGATTTGTGAATTGTAATACCTCTCTCTGGAATGAGTAAAGTTCTAGGCAAAGCATTGGGCTCCCTCCAAGTTTTCCTTATGTTGGCAATCTTGTTGAGAATCTCAGTCCTGGCAGTTCTGGTAAAGCCAGAATCCTTATGTATGGCTGAGTAGACTCTAATCAAGGTAGTGTAGCCTTCATTCAGAATTCTGTGAAGAGGCCATGTTCTTTCCCCAGCTCCTTTGTATTTGAACACTAGTCTTTCTGGTAGCTGTCTGTAGGCAGCTATTCCCCTTACATCCTCCAGCTCATCCAGATAGAGTTCAATGTCTGAAAATTCTTTTATGTCACAGATGTGAACATAATCATCTTTAGAGTTTTGAGGTTTGGACTTAGGCTTCTGTGTGAATTTGATTGAGGCTTTAGAGGGTGTTGATTTGATTCTTCTTTTCTGCTTCTTTGATGGTGGAGAAGAGGTTAGGAAGGTGGGCAATTTGATGGTGTCCCAATCAATTGGTTCCTCATTGGGAATGATTGTTTCACCATGAATGTTCATGAAGGGGTCAGGTACAATGGGTTCAGGAATAGAGGGTAGTGGTTTGGATATTGATTGGGTTTCTTCAGTTTTATCTACCTTCTTTCTCTTTGCATTGACCTTCTTTCTTTTCCCTTTCTGCCATTCTTCCTTACTTCTTTCCTCCATCTCAGTACCAACCATGTCCCCCATAGCTTCATCTTCACCTTTTTCTTCAATTTCTTTCTGATCTTTAGCCTGACTTGACTCTAGCTGTTTTTCAAGCTTTGCTTGTGCTCTTTTGTCAGCCTTTAGCTGTTTGGCTTCTTCCTTCAACCTTTTGGTTTCTTCCTTCTTGGCTATTGAGAATTTGGGATGTCCTTGCATCTCACATATGCTCTTTCCCTCTCTGAAAATAATAGTCATGTTTCTCCTTACAGCCTCATCCATGGTCTCTTTGAGATATGCAATACTTCTTCCTAAAAGCTTGTCCTCATCTGCTTTTGGAAGAGGAAAATCCACCTCTTTTAGAGGATTCTTTGTAGAGTCCTTATTGGATCTGTTGTTGGGCTTGAGAACCATAGGTTGCAGATCTTTGGAAGAAGTTTCTCCATCCTTATGCCTCCCTACTGGCTTGAGTTCCATAATAATTGATTCCACTTTTGTGCTATGCTTCACAGATTGTGATTGAGAAGTTGTAGAACCAAATATTAGTTGCATCTTTTCATCAATCTTCTTCCTTTGCTCTTTGACTTGCAATTCAGCTGCTGCTATCTGGATTAGATCAATTACATCTAGCTTTCCTTTGACTTGAATTGGTGGAGAAGTTGTGATGACAGGAACTAGCACTTGAGAAATCTGAACTGTTGTAGATGGCTCTCCTTCCCCTTCCCCTTTATTCTCCCCCTTTTTGTTATTATCAAGGGTAGGGGTCAAGCCTTGTGCTTGTGCCAGCTGCATGAGTAGATTTATTTGAGTTTGTTGATTCTGAATAATGGTGACCATAGAGTCTTCAATGATTTGAACCCTATCTTCCAATCTAGCCAGCCTCTTGTCAGCATCAGAGGTCTTCCTTAGTCTCCCCAACAAATCTTGCATAGTACCATAGGGTATAACTGAATCCAATTTCTCAGCATTGTAGGATTTCAGATCAGCAATGTCCAGCTTGAGCTCATCCACACTTAGATTTTGCTGGTAATGCTGCAACTGCAAGAGATGCAGAGATTCCAGATGAGCTTGAAGAATTGCCTTGGTACCAGCATCCTGAGTCTCCTGAATGGCCTGCTGAATTGTCATGACTTGTTTGACCAAAGTGACACCAAACTCTCCTGGTGTTGATGGTTTTGCCCATGCCCATGCAGGAAGATTAGGAACAGAACTTGGGCCTGCTATTCCCCCTAAGTTCATGCTCTCATTCAAAGAATTAGAGTCATCATCATTAGAATTTACTCCAAATTCTTCAGATGGCTCACCAGCTTGAGAAGGCAGCCTGTTGACAGCAGCTTTGTCTCTGAGAAGAGATTCTGAAGTGTGTACAATGTGTAGTGTCTGTTCTGCCTCCACATTGCCCTGTGCAGCCAATAATTGATAGGCTGAAACAGGGTGAGTAAAAGTGTCAGCATCCAAGGAAATGTTATCAATGACAGCTTTGTAGTGTTGCTGAAATTGTCTTTCCTTATCTGCATCATCCACTTTCATTAACTCACTAGCAATGGCTGGATCCACCCTTATAGCTTCTGTACCTGCCTTTCTCTCAATTTCTCTCTTTTCTTGCATCAGGGGCTCCCCCTGGCTCACACACACCCTCACACCCTCACCTTCACCTTCTAAGGTGGCACTCCTCTCACTTACTTTTGCCATGCTGGAAGAAATAGCATGCATTTGGTGACTCTCAACCTCTCCTTTTGCCTGGGAGCAACCCAGCCTCTCACTCAAAAAATCACTCCCTTCCCTCAAGCCTAAAAGTGATTATACAGTTTCCATGTCCTCTACAGTTGGAGCTGTTTCTGTTAAGTGTGTAGAGGCCATCAACGGATAGGGAGTATCCGTTGAAGTGGAAACTGATGGTATCAACGGATAACTGCTGTTAAGCTTATCCGTTGAAGAACAACCACTTGTCAACGGATGAGAGATATCCGTTGAAGAAGGAAATGATGTAGAGATAGAAAGTGATATAATTGTTGAATCTGTGTGGATTGATTTTAAGTGAGGTGACACAGATTCTGCAACTACATCTGAAAAAGTTGGCTGATGATCCAACAAATCATCTAAAAGATGATGATCACCAGGTTTTGAGTGGGGCTCCTCCCTGAGTTTTAATGAGGGAGAATCAGGAATTGATGTGAATATCATATCCACATCCAGAGAGGGTGTAGGAGAGTTTGAGGAATGGTGTGTGTCTATATTGAGAGAATAGGGCTGTGATTCCACATTTGCTGGAATCACATCAAGCTGAATTTGAGAAGGCACAGATACTGGTGGGTGTATCTGTGCTGTGTGTGTCCCTTATGTGGAAACTAGGGTTTTGGCCTTCTTCTTCCTTGAAAAGGCTTGAATTGGTGAATGTGTAGCTTCAGTGTCCCTCCCTCTTTTGTTCTGTGTCCCTGGATGGGGACTATTTTCAATAGTTACATCCTTTTGGGAGGATGCAACTAGGGATGTGCTGGACTCCTTTTGAACCACTACAGTCTTTTGAGAGACTGTGGCTTGGCTGGAATGGGTACCACTCACCTCTCCCACCTTATCCTGGGGGGCTTTTTGATGTTCACCCCTCCCCTCACCACTCACACCCTGTTCACTCCCTTCAGGGTTTATGGTAGTTGTTACAACTGTTGTCTTTTGAGAAACAACAGAGGTAGGTTTCTTTAACTTGACTTTGGAGATTTTAGATTTGGTGGCTTTGGTAGGAGCCTGTTTGGACAATGACACAGGTTCCATAGCCACACTAGAAGGCAAAGAAACATTGGAGTTGGAAATAGTAGGAGTTATAGAAATATTTATCTCACTTACCTGTGGTGCATTCATGATTGGCAAGTATACCAATGGCACCTGGCTGTTGAGGTTCATTCTCAAAAGGTCTGCAAGGACCCTTTTCTCTTGTGCCCAGCATTTGAGTTTATTATTCTCATTGGATATAACCAAACCTTTGAGAGAGAAGGCAATAGTCATATCTGTGGAGTTGAACTCTGCAGTTGTCCAAATCTCCTCAATCACTTCACAGTAGATGGTTGGGGCTTCCAGCATTGCATAGCTCAGTTTGCAGTTCTTGATGAAGTCCATCATCTTGTGATAGTCAGAATGGGCTTCCTTCTTTTCAACCAAGACTATGAAATTATTCTTTTCATAAACAAATCCTGTTTGAGACATAATTTTGACTACTGGTGCCATTGTTGTGAGTAGAGGTTGCAGAGAAGAACTTGAGAATTGAGAGAGAAAGAGAATGATAATTGCAAGAAAGCGTAAAGTGAAAATAAGAATTCAATTGGGCTTTTATACTTTCTTGAATTAAAACACAAATTAAAATAATTAAATGATACTTTTAAGTAAGTGAAAGCCGTTCAGGAATAAATGAAACTGTAGAAATTCTGAAAACTACCGTAAATACAAATACATACAACACTGTATATCTGTATCAACGGTTGAGTAAAAGAATCAACGGCTGTGACTCACTAACGTGACACATCAACGGATAAGGTAAATAGTTATCCGTTGATGAACAACACTATTTTATCCGTTGAAGGATAAAATTACCAGAAATGTATTTGTCTTTCAACGGATAATGAATATCCGTTGATAGAACAATTTTGGCTTTCAATGGATAGGGAATATCCGTTGATAGGATAAGTCTTGATTAAAGCCAACTTTGTTCTTGCAGCAAATTCATTTCAGGCTACAAGACAGATTACATAGATGACATAGATTATGAATAGTTAAGCATACCTAACTCACTTACTAATCTTGTGAATGTTGATTCATCAAGTGGCTTGGTAAATATGTCTACAATCTGCTTTTCACTTGGAACAAAATGAAGTTCCACTGTACCTTTCATCACATGTTCCCTAATGAAGTGGTACTTGATATCAATGTGCTTGGTTCTTGAGTGCTGCACTGGATTTTCAGTAATGGCAATGGCACTTGTGTTGTCACAAAATATTGGAATTTTGTCAACAGTTATACCATAGTCAAATAACTGATTCCTCATCCACAGTATTTGTGTACAGCAACTACCAGCTGCAATATATTCAGCTTCAGCTGTTGATGTGGAAACAGAATTCTGCTTCTTGCTGAACCATGATACAAGCTTGTTTCCTAGAAATTGACAGGTGCCTGTTGTGCTTTTCCTGTCTAATTTGTAACCTGCATAATCTGCATCTGAGTAGCCAATTAGATCAAAACCAGACTCTCTAGGGTACCAAATTCCTAGATTTGGAGTCCCTTTGAGATATCTAAAAATTCTTTTAATAGCCACTAAGTGAGATTCTTTAGGGTCAGCTTGAAATCTAGCACAGAGACATGTAGAAAACATAATATCAGGTCTACTGGCAGTTAAATATAAAAGTGAGCCAACCATGCCTCTATAACTTGTAATATCCACAGACTTTTCAGCCTTGTTTAATTCAAGCTTGGTGGCAGTGGCCATGGGAGTTTTTGCAGGTGAACAATCCATTAAGTCAAACTTCTTTAAAAGATCATAAATATATTTAGTTTGACTAATGAAAATTCCACCACTAACTTGTTTAACTTGTAAACCAAGAAAGTAAGTTAGCTCTCCCATCATGCTCATTTCATATTTACTTTGCATTAATTTAGCAAACTTTTTACAAAGTTTATCATCTGTAGATCCAAATATAATATCATCTACATAAATTTGTACAAGTATCTTAGAGCCATTAACATTTCTAAAGAAGAGAGTTTTGTCAACAGTACCTCTTGTGAAGTGATTATCTAGAAGGAACTTTGATAAAGTCTCATACCAGGCTCTAGGTGCTTGCTTTAGTCTATAGAGTGCTTTCAACAAATAATACACATTGTCTGGAAAATTTGTATCTTCAAAACCTGGAGGTTGGCTTACATAAACTTCTTCCTCCAATTCCCCATTTAGAAATGCACTCTTGACATCCATCTGATAGACTTTGAAATTGGCATTAGCTGCATAGGCTAGAAAGATTCTGATGGCTTCAAGTCTTGCAACTGGAGCAAATGTTTCATCAAAATCTATTCCCTCTTGTTGAGAATAGCCTTTGGCAACCAATCTGGCTTTATTCCTTATGACAATGCCATTTTCATCTATCTTGTTTCTGAATACCCATTTTATGTCAATAGAACTCTTGTTCTTTGGCTTGGGTACCAGCTTCCACACTTTGTTCCTCTCAAATTGGTTTAGCTCCTCTTGCATAGCTAAAATCCAATCTGGATCCAAAAGAGCTTCTTCCACTCGCTTAGGTTCCTCCTGTGATAGAAAGCTACTATACAGACATTCATCTTGAGTAGCCCTTCTAGTTTGTACTTTAGATGTAGCATCACCAATGATCAGTTCAAAAGGGTGATTCTTGGTCCATTTCCTTTGAGGTGGTAGATTAGCCCTTGATGAGGTTGCCTCAGTATTGTCATGATGTGAGATAGAATGTTGATTTGTTGAACTCCCCCTGAGTTGCTGATCCTTTGAAAGGAATTGGGATTTCTATCAACTGATGAGGTGAAGTGATTATCCGTTGACAGACTGTGATCAACGGATGCTTCGTTATGAACTTCAACGGATGATGCACTTTGTCTTTCAACGGATGCCGCATTGCTTCTTTAAACGGAAGCTGAATTTTGACTTTCAACGGATGCAGCATTATGTGCATTATCCAAAGGCAGACTCTGGTTTCTTCTTGAGATGCCTTCTTCATCATTCTCATCTTCACTATCATCACAATATATCTCAATATTGTCAAATTTGAGTCCTTCATAATGTCCCTCATCTGTTAGTCCATCAATCTTTTTATCATCAAACACAACATGTACAGATTCCATGACAATGTTGGTTCTTAGATTGTAGACCCTATATGATTTTCCAGCAGAATAACCAACAAATATTCCTTCATCAGCCTTTGCATCAAACTTTCTTTTGTGATCAGATTGATTCCTTAAGATGTAACATTTGCAACCAAAGACATGTAGAAAGTTTAAAGTTGGTTTTCTTCTCTTGAATAATTGATAGGGAGTCATGCATTTTGCTTGATTGATTAGAGAAATATTCTGAGTGTAACATGCACAGTTAACAGCCTCAGTCCAAAAACAAGTTGGGAGCTTTGACTCCTCAAGCATTGTCCTTGCAGCTTCAATTAATGATCTATTCTTCCTTTCCACCACACCATTTTGTTGTGGAGTTCTTGGAGCTGAGAACTCATGCATGATCCCATTTACTCCACAGAACATCTTCATGGTTGAATTCTTGAACTCAGTTCCATTGTCACTCCTAATATTCCTTACTTTGAAATCAGGATGATTGTTGACTTGCTTGATATGATTGATGATGATTTCACTAGCTTCATCCTTTGATCCAAGAAAATAAACCCATGAAAATTTTGAGAAATCATCTACAATCACTAGGCAGTATCTTTTCCTTGAAATTGACAATACATTGACTGGTCCAAAAAGATCCATGTGTAGAAGTTGCAGTGGTTCATCAATTACAGATTCAAGCTTCTTACTGAATGATACTTTCTTTTGCTTTCCTTTCTGACAAGCATCACACAGTCCATCCCTTGTGAATTCCACTAGAGGCATTCCTCTAACTAAGTCCTTTTTTACTAGATCATTCATTGTCTTGAAATTCAAATGGGACAGCTTCTTGTGCCATAGCCAACTTTCAACTGGACTTGCTTTGCTGAGAAGACAAGTAATGGATTCTGCATCTGTAGAGTTGAAATCAGCTAAGTACACATTTCCTTTTCTAACTCCAGTTAGAACCACTTTATTGTCCTTTTTACTTGTGACAATACAGGCTTCAGAATTGAAGGAAACAGTATTCCCTCTGTCACATAGTTGACTGATGCTCAATAAATTGTGTTTGAGACCATCAACCAATGCAACTTCATCAATGATGACATTTTCTTTTGAAATCAAGCCATATCCCATAGTGAATCCTTTGCTGTCATCTCCAAAGGTTATGCTAGGGCCAGCTCTCTCCTTAAATTCTGTGAGCAGGGTGAAATCTCCTGTCATGTGTCTTGAACAACCACTGTCCAAGTACCATAGATTCCTTCTTTGTCCCTGCACACAACAAAATCAATCAAGTTGATTTTGGTACCCAAGTTTCCTTGGGTCCAGCCTTGTTAGTCTTTTTCCTAGACTTCATTCCTCCTGCATCTTTTGACTTAGGTAACTTTGGGTCAACCTTGGTCTCAGATGTGGTTGGTTGAAGTGTAGGGTTAGTCACAGAATCATTTAACACATTTGATTGAATTTGATAAGGCATAGGTTGTGCAAACATGTTATTCCACATAGGCATATTGTATGGCATTTGAGGCATACTAAATGCAGTAAAGTAAGGATTGTTAATATATGGCATGTTTGCAAAATGTGCATGGGGATTCTGGTGAGACATAACAGGTATAGCATGCAGAGGTGACATAGACATGTTAGGCATGGAGGGATTTGAAGGCATGGGAGCATTTTTAACAGATTTGCAATTATCAGATAGGTGATTAACACTTTTACAATGTACACAGCTTTTTCTAGGAGCATACCTATCAGGTGTGTAATTGTTATGTTTATTAATCCCTACCTTCCCATTTCTTTTAGATTTAATTTTAGTTTCCTTCTTATCCTCAACCAACTTAAGCCTTTCTTTCAACTGATCTAAAGTCATGTGTCCTATATTCACCTTACTGACATCTCTGGATGTGCTAGCTCCTTCTTTGACAAAGTTCTTGAGAGTTGAATCATTCTTTTTATTTTTAAAAGAACTTGCCTGTTTTAATTGATGAGCCTTCAACGGATGCTCCTTTTCTTCCTTCAACGGATAACTTTCATCATCCGTTGATTCCACATCCGTTGACAATCCATCAATTAATTCTAACTTCTTTTTGTTTTTCTTCCAGGCATCCTCACAGAATGATTCAATTCCCTGAACCTTGGCAATTTGAACACCAACATCCCTAGATGTTTTCCAGGCCTTGATTACCTCTTGCTCACTTTCTAACTGTTTAGAAAGAATTTCTACTTTCTTAACAGCTTCTTCTAGTTCACTCTCGACAGTCAAGCATTTAAGTTTAATCTTTTCAAGCTCAATTACCTGACTCTCTAACACAGCATTCCTATCACTTAAAAACACATTATTTTCTTTGATCCTAGTGTTTTCTTTAGCTAGTGATTTAAGAGAAACACGCAAATGATATAATTCATTGGACATATCATTTATGGCTTCATTGCATTCATGTTTAGAAAGCTGAGAGAGATCAGTAGTAATTACCTGGTTGCTTGATGAACTAGTTTCATTTTCATCAGAATTAGCCATCAGGGCTAGGTTGACATATTTCACATCATCATCTTCATTTACCCCATCTGCTGCCCAATCATCTTGAGTGAGAAAAGCTCTTTCCTTTTATTTGAGCAAATCAAAATACTTCCTTTTGTAATCAACTTGCTCAAATTTCTTTTTCTCAGAATTTGGCTTCCTACACTCACTTGCAAAGTGTCCACTAATGCCACAGTTGTAACATCTGAACTTTGATTTGTCCACCATGTTTTTGTTTGGCTTAGTGAACTTTGTGTTTTTCCTGAACTTCATCTTTGCAAACCTCCTGGACAGAAAGGCCAGATGTTCATCAATATCATCAGATTCATCCTGACTGGAATTGTCTTCATCCTCAGCAACTTGCTCTTTACCCTTGCTTGATTCTGATTTGCTTGTGCCAATTTTGAGACTTGGCATTGTCTTTTCCTCATTTCTGGCTTCAACTTTTTTACTGTCAGCTACAAGTGCAACTGATCCTCCTTTTCTCTTTCCCTTTTCCAACAACTCATCTTGCTCCATCTCAAGTTCATAAGTCTTCAAAATTCCATATAACCTTTCAAGTGTGAAGTCCTTATATGTTAGATATATTTGATAATGTCATGGCTAATATGTTTTATGTTTAGATTTCAGATCTTATTTGAACAGAACAAATCAGTACTTAACTGATCAGTACTTATACTGGACGTCAGAACTTAAGGGATATCAGTACTTATGTTATCAGGAGATAAGCATCAGGAGATAGATATCAGAACTTAAGTGCTGAAGGATGATCAGATAAGGACAGTAGCTGATTGAAGTTAAGAAGATCAAGATAAACATAAGAAGAGATATGCATGAAGAAGTAATTCCGTGAAGAATGGAATACTTGAAATTGAAGATATCTGATTGATATATATTAGGAAGCAGAATTATATTCCATATCAATTAGCGATTATCTTGTAACTGTGTAGTATATAAACACAGACATAGGGTTTACACTATAAGTGTTATCATTATCGAGAATATTATTTACTGTAACCCTAGCAGCTCTCGTGATATTTTGTTCATCACTGAGAGATAACAGTTCCAGATTGTAACAGAGTTTATTGTTTCAATAAAGTTTGTTTTCTGTTACATAAGTTCTTGAAGTTTGATTTGATTGTAATAAACACTGTATTCACCCCCTCTATAGTGAAAGTGTGACCTAACAAGTGGTATCAGAGCCTTCTGTTAACACACATACAGTTAAAGATCCAAACACAATCATGTCTGACACAGAAACTCCAACTAAGCCTACCAAAACTGAGGAATCATCAAAGACATCAACTCAGAGTCGATATGAGACTATCAGAGTTCCCATATTGAGACCATCTGAATATCCCATATGGAAGGTAAGGATGACCATGTTTCTGGAAGCAACAGATCCAGAATACCTTGATAGAATCAAGGAAGGGCCTCACAAACCTACCAAGCTCGCAGTTGTAGTTGCAGGTGAAGCAGCAAAGACCGTACCAAAGGAAAAGAGTGATTACACTGCTGAAGATATAGCATCTATTGCTAAGGATGCCAAGGTACGACACTTATTGCATAGTGCCATTGATAATGTAATGTCAAACAGGGTAATCAACTGCAAGACTGCTAAGGAGATATGGGATGCACTGGAGACAAGGTGTCAAGGAACTGAAACAGTTAAGAAAAACAGGAAGACAATACTCACTCAAGAGTATGAACACTTTGACTCTAGGACTAATGAGTCATTGACTGATGTATATGATAGATTTGTCAAACTCTTGAATGACTTGTCATTAGTAAATAAGGAGTATGATCTTGAAGATACAAACCTTAAATTCCTGTTAGCTCTTCCTGAATGTTGGGATTTGAAGGCAACAACAATAAGAGACAACTACAATCTTGATGAAACAACTCTTGATGAAATCTATGGAATGCTCAAGACTCATGAACTTGAGATGGAACAAAGAAGCAAGAGGAAAGGAGGAAAGTCAAGGACAGTTGCTCTCAAGGCTGAAGAGGAATCCCCCAAACCACCTTCCTCAAAGAAAGACAAGGGTAAAGCTCTTATCATAAAGTCTGATACTGAGTCATCAAGTTCTGAGAGTGATGATGACTCAGATTCTGAAAGCTTGCCTGAAACTGATGCTGATGAGGAGATGATGAAGCTGTGTGCTCTTATGGTGAAAGGAATCACAAAGATTGCATACAGGAAGTTCAGGAAGGGAAAGAAGTTTTCCAGAAAAGGCATAAGTTCTGATAAGAAGAATTTCAGAAGATCTGAAGGAAGAGGAGGAAAGTCTGACAGAGGAGATTACGCTAATGTTAAATGTTATAATTGTGGTGAGAAAGGCCACATATCTCCTGATTGCAAGAAGACCAAGAGTGACAAAGGCAAAGCTCTTGTCACAAAGCAGAAAAGCTGGACAGACACCTCAGACTCTGAAAGTGAGGAGAACTATGCATTGATGGCAAATGCTGATAAATCAAGTTCTGAGAGCAGTTCTGAAGCTGCTGAAACAAAGGTACCTCAGACTACTTATGCTTTTCATACTGATGATATTAATGAGTTGAGAAGATATCTTAAAACCATGTTTGTTAGTTATAGAGATCAAACTTTAACATGTGAAAGATTAACTTCTGAAAATCTTGCTTTTAGGAAAAGAAATGATTTCTTAGAAAAAGAGTTAGTCATGTTCCATCAAACTCAGAAGGATAGAGATGATGCTTTTTATGTTAGGGATGAAGTGCTAAAAATGAATGAATCTCTAAAAACTGAGTTAGAAAAGGAGAGAGAGATTATAAGAACTTGGACTAACTCTGGCAAAACAACTCAAAATTTGCTAAGCAGTGGAAACTGGAAAGAGGGCTTAGGTTATGGAGAAAATAAAAATGAAAAAGGAACTGTAGAAATTAAGCCTGTTGATAAGCAAAAGCTGAAGTTAAAACCTGTTAAGTTTGTAACTGAAAAATCTGAAAATGAGAAATCAGAAGTTAAAAAGGAATTAGCTTCTGACAAACTAAAACAGGAAAAGACAGCTGAAGTTAACATAGGCTTAATGACAAAGAAGCAGCTTAAGCATAAGCTGAAAGATGTTAAGAATGCAAACAAGGTAAAATCACCTAGGAAAAACAGGAATGGAAAGGAAGGTGTGAATAAAAGCAATAACTATAAATCTGTTCCTGATGCTCCTAGGAAAGCATGTCATAACTGTGGAAGTTCTAACCATATGGCTTCTTTTTGCAGGAAAAATAAGAATATTAACTCCTTATCTTCAAAATCAGGAGTTAAGAGTCAGTCTGTTAGATACAAACCACAAAATCCTTGTTTTCATTGTGGTAGTTTATGGCATTCCATTTATACTTGTAAGGAATATCATAGTTTGTACTATGATTATTATCAAATAAAACCTTCTTTAAAGAAAGTTTCTATTGTTCCTTCTAGTGTAAGTTCTGATTCAAAGTCTGGTAGTATAAGTTCTGATAAGAAAACTGTTAACATAAAATCTGATGCTAAATCCGCTGCAAATGTTAACAAACCTAAAAAGGCCAAAGGATCCAAGCAAGTCTGGGTCCTTAAAACTAATAATTAGTGGTCTTTTTGATTGCAGGGCAACAGGAAAAATATTTTAGTTCTGGACAGTGGATGTTCAGGACATATGGCTGGAAATAAGGCCCTGCTATCAGACTTTATGGAGAAAGCTGGCCCAAGTGTTTCTTATGGAGATGGCAATATTGGAAAAACTTTGGGATATGGCAATATCAATCTTGGGAATGTCATCATTAAAGATGTAGCTCTGGTCTCAGGACTTAAACACAACTTACTGAGTATAAGTCAAATCTGTGACAGAGGTTATCATGTTGATTTCTTTGCAGAACATTGTGAAATAGTTAGTAAATCTAAAGAAAAAATTGTTCTGAAGGGATTCAGGCGTGGTAACATTTATGAAGCTAAGCTTTCAACAAGTTCTGATGGTTCTGCAATCTGTTTAGTAAGTAGAGCCTCAACTGAAGAAAGCTGGAATTGGCACAAGAAACTCTCTCATTTAAACTTCAACAAGATAAATGAACTGATCAAGAAAGATCTTGTGAGAGGACTGCCAAAATCAGTGTTTGTTCCTGATGGTCTTTGTGACTCATGTCAGAAGGCTAAACAAAGAAAATCTTCGTTCAAGAGCAAGACTGAATCACCAATTCTTGAGCCTTATTATCTGCTTCATGTTGATCTGTTTGGTCCAGTGAATGTCATGTCTATTGCAAAGAAGAAATATGCGTTGGTCATAGTAGATGAGTTCACCAGATACACATGGGTGTATTTCTTGCACTCAAAAAGTGAAACTGCATCTATCCTGATTGATCATGTCAAACATCTGGATAAATTGATCAAAGATTCTGTGAAAATTTTGAGGAGTGATAATGGCACTGAATTCAAGAATCTGATAATGGAAGAGTTCTGCAAAAATCATGGAATAAAGCAGGAATTTTCTGCTCCTGGAACTCCACAGCAAAATGGAGTTGTTGAAAGGAAGAATAGAACTCTCATTGAAGCTGCACGAACAATGCTTGAAGAAGCAAAGCTTCCAACCTATTTCTGGGCTGAAGCTGTGCAGACTGCTTGTTTTACTCAAAATGCAACACTCATTAACAAGCATGGAAAAACACCATATGAGATGGTGAAGAACAAGAAGCCAAATCTAAAATACTTTCATGTATTTGAATGTAAGTGTTTTGTTCTCAAGACTCATCCTGAACAGCTATCCAAGTTTGATCTAAAAGCTGATGAGGGAATCTTTGTTGGATATCCACTTTCTACAAAAGCCTTCAGAGTCTATAATTTGAGAACAAAAGTGGTCATGGAATCTATCAATGTCTCTTTTGATGACAAGAAGATCACTGGACTTGAAGATTGCATTGATCATGATCAGCTGAGATTTGAAAATGAAGATTCATATTCTGATACCTCAAGTCCTGACAGTCTAAGTCCTGATACTGTAAATTCTGATGGATTAAACTCTGATGTTATTGAAACTGTGGTGACTACATCAAAGGAAGATGCACCAATGCAGGGGGAGCATACTCAAGATATTATCACATCTCAAGAAGCATCAGAACATACATCTGGCTCTTCAAATTCTGATTCGTCAAGTTCTGATAAGCCAAGTACTGACAGTACTGAAAATCTAAATACTGAAGGATCCAACTCAGAGAGCATAGTTTCAGGGGGAGCATCAGAAAATGAAACCGAAGACAGCATGAATCATGGGGGAGCATCCAGTTCTAGAGAAAATCTTCCATCTGCAAGAAAGTAGACAAAATCACATACACCTGATTTGATAATTGGAAATCCTGAGGCAGGTGTCAGAACTAGAACAGGTACTTCGAATGAATGTCTTTACAATTCTTTTCTCTCTCAGTCTGAGCCAAAGAAAGTGGAAGAAGCTCTTCAAGATGCTGATTGGGTGCAAGCAATGCAGGAAGAGTTGAATGAATTTGAAAGAAACAAAGTCTGGACCTTAGTGCCAAGACCCAAGAATAGATCAGTTGTTGGTACAAAGTGGGTATTCAGAAACAAAACTGACAGTGATGGCATAATTGTAAGGAACAAGGCAAGGCTGGTTGCAAAAGAATATTCTCAACAGGAGGGAATTGACTATGATGAAACATTTGCTCCAGTTGCTAGGTTAGAAGCCATAAGGATATTCATGGCTTATGCTGCTCACAAAAAGTTTACTGTCTTTCAAATGGATGTGAAAAGTGCTTTTCTCAATGGAGAATTGGAAGAGGAAGTATATGTTGAACAACCTCCAGGCTTTGTAGATTCCAAATATCCAGATTATGTCTACAGGCTTGATAAAGCACTTTATGGACTTAAGCAAGCTCCTAGAGCATGGTATGAGACTTTAGCTCAGTTTCTTCTGGAAAGTGGATTCAATAGAGGAACTATTGACAAAACACTGTTCTATCTCAACCATGGCAAGGATTTACTTTTGATCCAGATTTATGTTGATGATATTATTTTTGGGTCTCCAAATGACAAACTTTGCAAAAAGTTTGCCAAACTAATGCAGTCAAGATATCAGATGAGTATGATGGGAGAACTCAGTTATTTTCTGGGCCTTCAAGTCAAGCAGAGTGAAGAAGGAACTTTTATTTGTCAATCTAAGTACACCAGAAACTTGCTGAAGAAATTTGGAATGCAAGACTGTTCAAGTGCATCCACTCCCATGGCCACTGCAACAAAACTGGATAAGGATACTGGTAATTCAGTAAATATTACTGATTACAGAGGTATGATTGGCTCACTTCTCTATCTAACTGCTAGTAGACCAGATATCATGTTTGCTACCTGTCTTTGTGCAAGATTTCAAGCAGATCCAAGAGAACCTCACTTAACAGCTGTAAAAAGAATCTTTAAGTATCTTAAAGGAACAGCTGATCTAGGATTATGGTATCCTAGAGAATCAGATTTTAAATTAATAGGTTACTCAGATGCAGATTTTGCAGGTTGCAAAATTGACAGGAAGAGCACAAGTGGAAGCTGCCAATTTCTTGGAGGCAGGTTGGTTTCTTGGTATAGCAAGAAACAAAAGTCAATTTCCACATCAACTGCAGAAGCAGAGTATATTGCTGCAGGAAGCTGCTGTGCACAGATTCTCTGGATGAAGAATCAGTTACTGGATTATGGGTTAACATATTTCAAAATCCCTATTTACTGTGATAATCAAAGTGCTATTGCTATGACAGGTAATCCAGTTCAACACTCTATGACAAAGCACATCAGCATCAGGTACCATTTCATCAGGGAACATGTGGATGAAGGTACAGTGGAATTGCATTTTGTTCCCACAGATCAACAAGTAGCAGATATCTTCACAAAACCACTGTGTGAAGCTACCTTTACAAAATTGGTAAATGAACTTGGAATGATTTCAGGTTCTTTCTCTAAATCTGCTTAAACTTGTTCTATGTTATCAGACTTTATGATCAGTATTTACAGAATTAATCTCTTTGTATATTCTGTGCATCAATTGATAAATGTATTTAAGTACTGACTGTTGTCTGATATATGTTTCTAAACTCTGATAAGTGATATGTCTGTTTCAGTAACTATTCAATCCTATGAGGATAACTGTGCTAGATACTGACCTAGTAGTCTTCAATAAACAAATGATTCCATGGAAGAAGTAATTATTTCAGTGGAAATCTTATGACACTAGCAAATTCTGATAATTGAGCTTAGTTAAGTTCACTTTGTATATCTTATTACTAAGTCACAAATTAGAATAATGCTACTCATCTGTTAAGTTCTGATACTAGTAAAACTGCTGAATGCACTAAGTGCTGATAGACCTCTCTTATCAAAAGAAAAAGCAAAAAGATCAAAGAATAAAATCAGGTACTCCTTTGAGATCTAGAGTAAAAATGTGGAAGGGACGACCCAAGTGCATTGCAGGTATTAAGTAAATATGCATCAGAAAAGCAAAATATTTTCTTGGTGACTTTTCACACTCTATGATTACTGGAGAAATACTCTGAAAATAGCATAAATTCTGATAAACAGTCGTGACTCACTTACACTGAGAAGCCACTGTACAATAGAATTTCAAAAGATGCATAAAATTAGCACAAAATAGTTGAGGTGGACTCAAGCATAAACTCATTCTTCAGTCGGTTTCAGGACAATGACAGATCTTTAGCAAAATTTTAGTTATGCCTTATTTCTAAAATGTACTGCAGTGAATCAGACTTTACTCTTTGTCTGTTTTTAGCTTAATGCACACACTAATCACTCCATCTGAATGATGAAAATTTCTGTGGTGGTCTATGTTATTTTAGATAAAACAGTCAATGTGTCATTATTGCATAAATTCTGAGGACAATTTCTAAGTTACACGTTCTGATGATTAAGTTCTGACGTTCATATCTCAGAACTTGTATGAGGATTTACTAAGATGGGCATTCCTTTTTCGAGTTAAGAAATTATGTTCTGATGACTGTTAAGTTCTGGTATAGGTCTAAGTTCTGATTTCTCAGTCTAATCCTTTACTTGGCTTATCTTTGAATAAAATTTGATAACAGTCTCAGTTTGTACTCAAATATGTTGAAGTGGAAGATTAATAGTCACTATGATTAGGATTAATGGTTTTGTACTTGAACAGTCCACTGTTTCTTGTGTCTTGTGCGGTCTAGACCATGATTCCTCTTTCCAATGACTGTTATTCTTTTTCCAAGTCTAGGGAGACGAGGTAGAATTAATTCTACCTGTCAGCATTAAATATCTTTGCGTCTCTTGGCATTCTCTTGCCTATATACACAGCCACTTCACATTAGTCTTCTCATCACACTTGTATCACAAATTCAGTCTTGTTTTTCATTTACTATCACAAATGGCTGAATTTGGCTGGTTCTACAATTACGGTGATGAGACTGTGCATGTCTTTTTGAATGGAATTCCAACTCCCTACCCTATCACCAACATCCCTCACAATCTCTGGATTCAATTTCCAGAGGTTATCAAACGTGATCTGGTGGCCGTTCGAAGAGATCTTCATCTTCGTCGTATCCGTCAGCAAGAGCGAATCATTCGACTCGCTATCTTGTTTGTCGAAGATAGGAAGAGGAAGATGACTTAATCTCGTCTTCTTCCTGTTCTTCTTCATCCTCAGCTTTGTCAGGCTTCTTAGCTAGGACTAAAGCTGTTGACGTTAGGATTAGAAGCTTAGGGAAAATCTTGTATTGATTTCTATTTCATATATGTATTGACTTGATATATTAATGAAAACTGTTTTTACTTCAAGATTTTGTCTCTGAGTTATTTTATCTTGTGTTGTTAAATCCTGCTTGATATTCTGATGACCATTTAAATTGTGTCTTTATTTAAGTTCTGATTCTTTGTCAGCACTTATACATCGAAATTATCTCGGTCATTTTTAACATGATTCATTTTCAGAATATTAATGTTGCAGTGAAAAATAATTCAATTAGTGCTAACGGTTTCAATTTTGAATTAAAACTGTGTCTCTTGATAACTGAAATGGTTTTTCCTTGAAACAAGGCAACTGGGTAAGTAATCATTCCTGTTTTCTCGAGCCCAGTAACTATCCGTTATTACTGCATGTCTGACAGGTGTCCAACGGTAACATTTTATTCAGAGTATAAGAACAACAGAGAGAAGATTTCTTTAATCTTTTATTTTCTTTATACTTTATCTCTCTTCTTACTTTCACTCTCTTTCTCATTATTTCTCACGTTGGTTTTTCATACAGACATTATCTCAAACACCTAACAGGCATACTTGAATTTCAATATTTTTTCACATGGCACCAAAGGATTTAATCATTGATGGAGCAAAGTTTGTTCCAAACAACTATGCTGCAATTCTTGATCATGCTGAAGCTCCATCTGAATTGCATTTTGTGCAAGATCTTCTTGCACATAGTGAGGTTGGGTACGCCTTAACTCAGCCTGAATTATTTTCAAGTCAACAAGTTCTGCGGTTCTGGAGGACTGGAGTTTTTGATGATGGTGGTAAACGAGGAACTCCCAGTATTATCTTCCAAGTGGGTGATTCATCCTATGTAGTCACTCCTGGTACAGTACGAAGAGCATTACATCTTCCAGAAGATTGTACCTTCTCTATACCAGAGGAATCAGAACTTCGGGGGTTAATGACTGATTTGGGATATGAAAAGAGTCTGACGAAACTTGGACAGTTGAAACGGGCTAATATCAGAAGAGAATGGAGTTTCTTCTTCGATTGCATCACCAAGGCTTTTGGCAACAAGTGTTCAAATTTTGATGCCATCCCAATTCTGAGTCAGCACATCGGGTATGCTATTATCCATCAAACTCATTTTGATTTTGCAACTGGAATAATTGGTTGTATTGGGGATAGGATGACAGAGGATCGAGATGTTGTTTATTTTGCTAGATTCTGTCAACTTATTTATACGTATTGTACTGCTGAACCCCAGTTAGTCAGCACTCAAACCCCACCTTTTAAGGTTGCAAAAAGATACTTTAACGACCTGATAAATGCTGACACAAAGAAATCAATGGTGAGACAATTACAGATTCCTCAGTCTGTGAAACAGATTCTGGTAAATGCTGATCCTGCTACTTACAAATCTGTTTACTCAAATGTTCAACCAACTCACCATAACCAAAATCCATCAACCTCAGTACCTATCTCTCATTCTACTCAACCTACCCTCAGAACTTATCTCAAATCCTATCTCTCCACTTCACAGACTGCTCAACCTTCTTCTTCAGCACCTACTGTGAAGCCTACATCCTCTAAACCAAAGAGAACAAAGACTGTTCCTCAAACATCTCAGAAGAGGAGGAGGATCACCTTGAGAGATGACTCAGATTCTGAGGAACCGATTCCTTCTTCAGAACCTGTGGTAAATGAAGCTGAGAAGGCAACTTCTCAGAAGGATTCTGCAATTGGGGGTTCTAGGCTTCTCAAGAGGCTTAGACGTATGACGGTTCCTGAAACTCCCAAGGAATCCAAATCAACAAGGAAGTACAAGAAACAGAGGGCACAAAGGCCAGTTTCAGATGATGAGGAGGAAGCAGCTAAGGAAGGGGATCAGGAATCTCTGATCTCACAAGACAAGGAATTTGCTCCAGTCACTTCTTCTTCATCAACTCCATCTCAGGAACCTGTATATGACAAGGCTAATTCACCTTCTATGTCTCTTGTTGATCCAGGCACAAGTGCTGAAATTGATATTCAGAACCTGGTTGTGCCTGAAATACTTTTCTTAGAAGCTCCAACAGCAAATAATCCTTCCACAACACCTGTTCCTGATGCTGTTCAAACTTCTGAGTTATCACTAACACCTTCTCTGCATCAAGATGCTGATGATCAGATTTTAGGTGAGCATCAGGATATGGCTATTGATCAGAACTTAGTATCAGATCAGCAATTAGAGGATGTTGAAGCCTCCATTGCTACTCACACAGTTGTCTTATCAGAAGATACTGATTCTCTAAGTTCTGATGCTGCAAATGTTGGAGATACTGGTGAGGCTGCTACAACTGTAGATGCTGATGAAGCAGGTCCTTCAGGACATACTCCTCCACTGACTCTTCCTAAGTCTGAACTGGTAAAGGAGTTTGTTATCAGGGATGCACCAGTACCTTGGAGTGAAACTCCTGCAGGTCAGGAGTGGACTAAGGAATGGAACTCAGTTTCATGTGTTCCAAATGCTTTACATCTTGCTGAGCACTTGACTAAAGCTGATGAAATGTTACATTCTGCTGATTTTAAAACCCAGCTTAGAGTCACTACATTGAGTACTAAACATCTACAAGGTCTTCATTCCAACACTCATGCAGAGCTACACAAGATTCAGGAGAACTTTATCAAACAGGAACAAGTTTGGAAAATTGATAAGAAAAAGTTCTTCCAACCTACCATTGACAGGGTTGCTTATATTGAGAAAACTCAAGAGAAGCAACAAGCTCAGATTGATCAAATTCTGATAAATCAAGCTTCTCAGCAATCGCAACTTACTGAAATCCAGACCTCAGTGGAACTACTTATCTCTCTTTTATTACCTGCTGATGCCAAAAAGGGGGAGAAGGTAATTAAGTCCAAATGCAAAACCAACAAGTCACTGCAAGGAAAGGATGATGGAAAAGATGACCAAGGAAACTCTGGAATGGGTAGTGGTCATAGTCAAGGTAGAAGGTTTACATCAAGACAAGCTAGTCACAGAACAAGTTCTGATACTGGGAAAAGAATAAGTTCTGCTGCTGGTAAAAGGATAAGTTCTGATGAACTTCTAGATCTTGATGAGGAAATGTCAAGACAGTTATTTCTTCAAGAAAATCCAGGGATGGACTTGGAAAGTTTAAAGGAAGAAGAAGCCAGACTTAAATCAGAGAAAGTCACATCTAAATCTGAAGCTTCTGGTAAAAAGGTACTTCCAAAACCTAAAGGCATTGTGATCAAAGAAAGGATACATACTGAAGAAACTTTGGCTAGATCACAACCACAGATAGATCCAAGATCCAAGGGTAAAGAAAAGGTTGGTGAACCTATCAAGCCTTATGTACCTCCTGAGGAAGAAGAAATTACTGATGGAAAAGATGATCTTGCTCTGACTTCAAGAAAAGTTCTTAAAACAACCTCTGACATGGCTCAAGTTGTTCAGAGTCAAGAAATTGTAAGTTCTGATATTCAGAAGAAGCAAGTAACCTCTGACAGTGCTCAAGTTAACTTGATATCAGAAAATAAATCTAAAACACTCCTACCAGGATTCACTAAAGCAAAACAGACTCAATCTTTGAAGACTACTCCAAGTGGTTTTGAAGCAAGAGTAGTTACTGGAAAGGAAGCTAGAGATAAAACTGGATTGGGAAGTGCTGATGAAAGAAGAGTACACAACACTACCGATGATCCAACTTCCTTGAGTGAACCAGGTATTGGAGCAACTCCTGAGAGATTGAATCAACTAGAATCTGTACAGATGGTTTACCATACCTACTTGAAAGAATACATCATGTTGTATTTCATGACAGATGGTAGGGTTTATCATATAAGACAAAATGCCATTCATTTGAAGTATTTTGAAGAATTGGAGCATGTACTTTTCTTACTTCAAGTGGATGACAGAATAACAGAGACTGCTGCAAACTACTTAAAAGAACAGATTCAGAGACAGAAAAGGCTTTATTCTGTTAAGTCTGACAGCAGATATGTTCCAAAGTACAGAAATCACAATGGTGATATTGTTGATATGAAGCCTAATACTGCACAGATCAGAACATATCTTGGTATTAAGGGGCTTGAATTCAATCTAGAGTCTAACAAAGCTTATGTCATAAGACTAGATCGGGAGTTGAGAAAAGCAAAGATTAATGATCTCAGAGCTGCAATATTTCAAACTGGTGAAGATACTGCAGAGCTTAAAGATGTCAAACGGAGAATGATTGATGAACTCAGATATGCTGAGAAATGTTTGTTGAAGAATTATCTCAGAACAACTCCTGACATCAGAGAGATCAGAAAATGATGAAGCCAAGTCAAAGATCTACAACTACTTAAATTCTGATGTGTATACAGACCAAAGTTGTTATCAGAAGTTGAATTGGTAAAAGCTTTAAGGACTGTAAGTTGTAGTTATCTTGTCTATTTCTCATGCATTTGTACTTAATGTTTTTGACATCATCAAATATCTGTTAAACTTGTATATTTTGCTAATTTACAAGTTGGGGGAGATTGTTAGATATATTTGATAATGTCATGGCTAATATGTTTTATGTTTAGATTTCAGATCTTATTTGAACAGAACAAATCAGTACTTAACTGATCAGTACTTATACTGGACGTCAGAACTTAAGGGATATTAGTACTTATGTTATCAGGAGATAAGCATCAGGAGATAGATATCAGAACTTAAGTGCTGAAGGATGATCAGATAAGGACAGTAGCTGATTGAAGTTAAGAAGATCAAGATAAACATAAGAAGAGATATGCATGAAGAAGGAATTCCGTGAAGAATGGAATACTTGGAATAGAAGATATCTGATTGATATATATTAGGAAGCAGAATTATATTCCATATCAATTAGCGATTATCTTGTAACTGTGTAGTATATAAACACAGACATAGGGTTTACACTATAAGTGTTATCATTATCGAGAATATTATTTACTGTAACCCTAGCAGCTCTCGTGATATTTTGTTCATCACTGAGAGATAACAGTTCCAGATTGTAACAGAGTTTATTGTTTCAATAAAGTTTGTTTTCTGTTACATAAGTTCTTGAAGTTTGATTTGATTGTAATAAACACTGTATTCACCCCCTCTACAGTGAAAGTGTGACCTAACATTATAATCTTGAGAATTTCTTAGAGAAACAGTCATAGGCTTCCATTCCTTCGGTAGAGACCTTAGAAATTTTAAATTGGAGTCCTTGACTTGGTACACTCTCCCATACAGCTTTAATCCATTCAATAGTTTCTGAAATCTGTTGAATGTATCATTCAATGATTCTCCTTCTTCAAAATGAAAATATTCATATTGTTGAATGAGAAGCTGCATTTTGTTTTCTCTAACTTGCTCAGTGCCATCATAGATAAGCTGCACAGTATCCCAAATTTCCTTAGCAGTTTGGCTATTGATGACATTGTCAAACATATCTTGATCCAGGCCATTAAACAAAATGTTCATGGCTTTCTTGTCCTTGTGGACCTCTTCAATATCTTCAACAGTCCATTCTGCCTTTGGCTTGGGAATAGACTGTCCAACAGCAACTGTAGCAGTAGCAGCTGTGGCCACCTTGTGTGGGATGTGAGGACCATTCTCAATGCAGTTGATGTAGCTTTCATCTTGAGAGAGAAGATGTAAATGCATCTTCACCTTCCAGTGATGATAGTTATCTCTTTCCAGGATTGGAATCTTTACACCAATATCCTTCTTACTCATGCTGTTGGCAGAATAGATCTTTAAACTCTTTGTATGTTAAGAGCTTGCTCTGATACCAATTGTTATTCCCAGTGGACTAACAATGAGATTTACAGAAGGGGGGGTTGAATGTAAATCTCAAAACTTTTTCAAGTTTTGAGCAATTTGTAAGACTAAGTGTTTGAGTGATCAAATGTGTGTAAATTGCTTGGAGCTGATGCAGACAGATATATATTTAAACACAAATGTAATGAACACAAAGAACTTAAAAACTTTTCTGGTGGATTTGTTGTTCCACCAGAGATGTGTTATTTTAGAAAATCTGTGATTCAAAATTAAATCACAGCTGCTTCCTAGTACAAACTAGATGATTTTCTCTCTTGATATTTCTAAACAGCTCAGGGAAAATTCACATCTAATTACTAGCTGCTACTTGGTTTATATAACACCAAGTTTACAAGTGAAGACAAAGATAAAGTACAATAAGACAATAGTTCTCCACTTGTTTCTGTTCCATTTTTATCCAGTGTAATATGGAATTATCTGTTGACTTTCCATTTTGAACCAGACTAAAAATGGCTGCTTTTTCTGCTGTTCCTGAAATAGGCTACCACATCTCTGTCAATCCATGTGCCTCTGTCAGCTTTGTTAACTGTCACTATCAACTGCTATGAGACTGAGCATCCATTGAAGCTTTCATCCGTTGATGGCTTTATCCGTTGATGCTTTAGCAGTGCATCCGTTGAAGCTTTCATCCGTTGATGGCTTTATCCGTTGATGCTCTAGCAGTTGAAGCTTTATCCGTTGAAGCACTTATCCGTTGAAGCGTTAGAGACATCCGTTGACACTTCTTCACTTATACAAAATTACAAGGCATGAAATATTTACAATTAGCCCTCCTACTTGTACATCCATTAGTAGTCAACATGACTGATTATCTCCTAACAACATCTAAGAATTACAGCTTGAAACCAGAGAGTGAGATGTGCTACAATACCAAACTTATTGCTAAGTAAGGCTACTCCTTCAACGGATAGCCAAGATGGTCTTATCCGTTGAGGCTACAAACACTAGATTTCTACTTAAGTGTTTTGCTGAACTTATCATCAAACTAATACACATATTCCTAACATAAACACATCAATTCCTGATTCCCCTTCTTTAACTCTGTCGGGGAAGCCAAAATCTAGTGCAAGTGAGCATCATCTTTTAGGTGATTTGTTGGCTCACTTGCCAATTTTTTCAGAAACTAATGTGACATCTGTGCCCAAAATATCTTCAATCAGCACAGAGTCAACAATAGTTTCTCTTCCTAACTCATTCATTTCTACTCTCTTGACGGATATTGCTCATCCATCGAGTAGTGATTGTATCCTGACGGATAAGCCTAACAGCAGTTATCCGTCGGATAACATTACCACTCACTCGATGGATATCACTCATCTGTCGAGTATCTCTGCACAGCTTCAAACTTCAATTATTTCAAATGCAGAAGATTTAGTGGTTGTACAGTCACTCTTAGGATTGAGAGAAGAGAGTGTCTTGAGTGAGAGGCTGGGTTGCTCCCAGGAAAAAGGAGAGGAAATGAGTGAAAATCTGCAATCTATTTCTTCAGGATTGGCAAAAGGGAGTGAGAGGAGTCCCACCTTAGTAGGTGAAGGTAAGGGTGTGAGGGTGGGGAGCCAGGGTGAGACTCTGATGCAACAAAAGAGAGAACATGAGAGAAAAGCAGGTACAGAGGGTATGAGGGTGGATCCAGCCATTGCTCATGAGTCAATGATTGTGGATGATGCTGAAAAGGAAAGACAATCTCAGCAACATTACAAAGCTGTAATTGATAACATTTCCTTGGATGCTGACACTTTTACTCATCCTGTGTCAGCCTATCAACTATTGGCTGCTCAGGGCAATGAGGAGGCAGAAAAGACTTTGAATCTAGTCCATACTTCAGAATCTCTACAAAGGGATAAAGTTGTTGTCAATTTGATGCCTCCTACAGCTGGTGAGCCATCTGAGGAATTTGGAGTAAATTCTAATGATGATGACTCTATTTTATTTGATGGAAGCATGAACTTAGGGGGAGATGAAGGCCCAAGTTCTATTCCAGATCTACCTGAATGGGCATTGATAAAGGAGTCTACACCAGGATAATTCAATGTATCATTAGTCAAACAAATCATGTCTATCCAAAAGGCCATTCAGAACACCTCAAATGCTGGTACCAAGGCTATTTTTCAAGCTCACCTAGATTCTCTACATCTCATGAAGCTACAGCAATTAAGACAGAACTGAGTGTGGATGAACTCAAAAAGGATATAGCTGACTTGAAGACCTACAATTCTGAAAAGCTGGATTCAATCATGCCCTATGGTACCATGCATGATCTATTACTGAGACTGAGAAGAGAATCAGATGTTGAAAAGAAGCTGACCAAATTGGAGGACAGAGTTCAAGTTATTGAAAATTCTGTGGCCACCATTCTTCAAAATCAACAGTCTTAGATCAATCTTCTAATGCAATTGGCTAAAGCACAAGGCTTGACTCCTAAACTTGATGATAACAAAAAGGGGGAGAAAGGACCAAGTGAGGGGGAGAAGCTTCAGATACAAATCACTAAGGTAATTGTGCCTTCAATTACTGTCTCAAAGCCACCAGTTGCAGATGGTATAGATCTGATTCAAGCAGCAGCAGCCAACTTGAAAGCTGCTGAGAAAGAAAAGTTGAGTTTAGTCAACTGGGAGAAGATTGATGAGGAGATACAGAAGAAATTCCAACTTGTCAAGGAGCCAGTTAAGTCAGCCATCCACCACTCTCAAGTCAAGCAAATCAGTGTGAATGAGATGAGCATGAACTATCTGGAAAGAGGACAATCTTCCTGCATCAAGTCTCCAAAGGATGAAATGATTCTTAAACCAAGGGCAAACTATTCAAAATCATCCTTGAAGAACCCCTTGAACACTGTGTATGAACACCCAAGCCTGATAAGAAGAAGCTTCTGTCAAGATCAATTGCCTTCTATAAAGATCCAGTTGATTCAGCTTTAAAAAGAAGAATTGCTAAGATATTCAGAAATGGGAAGGAAATTTGTGTGGTAGCTGGACATCCACAATTTGCTCAAGAAAAGAGAGAAGAAAAAGCCAGATTGAAGCAGGAAAAGAAGCAAGCTGCTCTAGATGCAAAGAAGACTAAACAAAAGAAAGAGCAGATTGCTATCTTGGCCAAGCTGCAGGCTGTGAATTCATCTCAACAAATTCCCTCTCAACCACCTGAAGCTACTGAATCAAGGAAGCAAGTTGAAGAACAGAAGAAATATCCAAGAAAGAAAGAATTGGCTAAAAGAACAAAAAGGAAACTGGATATTGTTGACAAGGAATTGGAAGATCAATTTCCTATGGAACCCACACCAGCTACAACTCAAACATCAAAGCCCTCGGTGGTATTTGAAGATATAAGGGTGGTGGATCCCTACAGGAATATTCATGGTGAACCTATTGTGCCCAAGGATGAGCCAATAGAATGGGATAACATACCAATTCATGACTTCAGTCTACCAATCCTTAGCAAGCCAAAAAGAACAAAGTCAAGGGCAGTCAAGAAAGTGAAGATGTCACCTCTCAAATCGAAATTTGTAGTTAAAGCTCAACCCAAAGTCAACAAGGGTGACTACTTGTACTTGTGTGATATCAAAGAATTTTATGATCTAAACCTCTATCTGGATGAACTGGATGAAGTGAGGGGAATTGATGCATACAGAAACCTACCTGAAAGGTTAGTGTTCAAGTACAAAGGAGGAAGGGAGATTTAGTGGCCACTTCACAGGATTCTTCAAGAGAGCCAAGTTGTACTGATTAAAGTTTATTCATCCTTCAAGAAGAACTTTGGATTCAATGTCACTGCAAGAAGACTAGTATTGAAGAAGATTAAAGAACTAAGGAGTGTTAGAGCTAAAGATGCACTCCCAAAGACTCTAATCATCCCATACACAGGGGGAAGAGTGCATCTAAGGCCCTACTGGCTGATGGAGTTCATGGATGACAAAGGTGTGAGAAGTTTCTTCAAATTAGAAGACCAATTGAGCATCTCTAGTAATGAGACTCTCTTGGAAATGCAAGGAAAGCTAAATCTCTCAGAATCTGATGAACTAGAATTCCACAGGTAGCTCCAAAATCAGATTGATGAAAACAACAGAAAGCTTGGAAGAAGATCCAGACCTTCAAGGAACTAGAAAAATCTGCTCAGGCTAGAGGAGCATCTTGAAAATGACTGTGAGCCAAACTTTGTACATTTTGATTAATTGAAGCACTTTCAGTATTATCTACTTTTCTTTAAAGCTGTATGTTTAGGATGTTTTGTTATCATCAAGTATCTCTTAATTTATGGCTATAATTCCAATAGACATAAATTGGGGGAGATTGTTGTGCATATGTTGTGTACTTGATGATTTCACAAACAAAACACCTAAGTAGATTTTACTTAGTGAAATAATGTAGCACTCGACGGATAAGAATTTTAGTCCCGACGGATAAATCTTTATAGTCCCGACGGATAATGAATTATTATCCATAGAGTGAGTAGCTTATGTAATAATGAGTTTGTAGCACATTTCTGCATACACCTTTGTTATCCAAGTGTTTACTTCAAATCTTTTCAGAATGTTAGCCCTTCTGAGTTTAAAAGTGAACCTAATCCAGTAACTGCTGGAGTATGGTTAAAAGAAGTGGAGGAAGTTTTCAACCTCGCTCAAGTAAGTGATAACTTTAAGACTGATTATGCAAGCTATTTCTCGAAAAATAACGTGAATTATCAGTGGGAATCAACTCGAGTGTTAGAAGGAAAAGGCCCTGTTTCATGGGCGAGGGTTACTGAGTTGTTTTTGAAAGGGTATTTCCCAGATTATGTGCAAAGTCATATGGAAATCGAGTTTCTAGAACTGAAACAAGGTGAAAGAAGTGTGTTGGAATATGAGGCCAAGTTTATAGAACTGGCCGATTAGTTCTTGAATATGTAAGTACAGAGAGTCAGAAGGCAGGGAGGTTCCAACAAGGGCTGAAGCCTAAAATTCACAGAGGAGTTGTGGCATTTCAACCTAAGACATACTCCTCTATGGTTCAGGCCGCCCCGGTAATGGAAAGTGACCAGAAGTTGACTGTTAAGGATAAAAGTGCTAAGAAAAGGAAGTCGGAAGGTGTTAAGGATAGAGCAAACCAAGGAGAATCCATTCAAGGAATTGAGAATTGGTTTGGCCGGAGTAGGAGTAAGAGATTCCGGAGATAGAGTTTATTATAGGCTAGGTCTAGTGTTATTCCAGTTGCTTCCACTCCAGCCCAGTCAGTCAAGTGAGCAGTGGATTGCAAGTCCTGTGATAAGAGACGCAGTGGTGCATGTAAAAAGAATGTGTAATGTTTCAAGTATAGACGTAAGGGTCATTATGCATCAAAATGTAATCTAGAAAATCCAGGAGTTACGTGTTATAATTGTGAAAAAGTTGGGCATGTTACAAGGAGTTGTAGAACGGTTATTCAAGATACTACGTCACAAGTGTTTAGAAGTTGGACATAGTTGCAGTTGATCTGACACCCTCCGAGTTAGAGGGGTTTGATGTGATTTTAGGAATCGGGTTGGTTGTCCTCTAGTAAGTTAAGGAGTGGTTTTTAGAAGAAATGAAGTGTATAGTGTACAGAAGCCAATAGTAAGGTAAGTTTCTGGATACAGAAGCAATATAAGAAGTTCTTCCAATCATGCAAGGAAAGGAGTAATAAGCTAAGGATGTAAGGTAGATCCACCATGAGTAAAGATGCGAAAAAGAAAATACTTAAGTTGGAGAAACTTTGAGTAATAAATAGATGCCTTGGAGTTCTGGAGGCCATTGGAATGAAATAATTAGTTCGATAATTGTAAAAGTTATTGGAAGGAGGAGAATGAACATACCATATATAGTCAATTGAGGTGCACCAGTGATGTTGCTGGGAAAGGGGAATGAAATTATGAGATTATGTACTGATTATCGGGAATTTAACAAAATGATAAATAAGAATAGGTAACCTCTATAAAGGATTGATTATATATGTGACCTAATTCAAGGAGTGTCTGATTTCTGCCGGATTGACTTAAAATCCAGCTTGAGGACATATCAAAGATTGCAATTAGAATGAGTTATGAGCGCTGTAAGTTTTGGTAATAATATGTGGAGTAACGAGTGTATCAGTTGTCTATAAGGAATTAAGGAATATGGTGTATCAGGAGTACTTGGATGGTATAATCATATTTATTGATAACATCCTCGCCCATATAAGGGCTAAGAAAGGCCAAGTTCAAAACCTAAAGAAATGCCGCGAAGGGTTGAACAGTAACAATTATATATTAAACTTTAAAAGTATGAAGTTCTGGTCAGGAGCCCGGTGGTTTGAGTAACTACCAACCAAGCAAGGTCCATTTAGGGACCGATGTCTTGAATAGGAGAGAAGAAATGAATATGGTTAAGATTACTGAGGAATTAATAGAAGAATTGGAAAGTGTAAAAGTTGGAGTTCGAATACATAAAGGTGATAAGAAGTGAATATATGAGATTACTTTATAACCTTGACATATGAGAATAAGCAAGAGGTGTTCGAATGTTTGGAACTAAGTTGAAAATGAGTACTTCCTATCATCCTTAGATGAAGGGTCAAAGTGAGAAGGTGATTCGGACAATATAGACTATGTGGAGAGTATATATGATTGGTCTAAAAAGGGAACTGCGGTAATCACCTACCATAGATTAAGTTTTCTATGATAATAGTTATCATGTTAGTAAGAGAATGCTACTTTTTGAAGTGTCGTATGGACATAAGTATGGGTCCTCACTCTATTAAAATAAAGCGGGAATAGAGATAGTGTTAAGTCCTGGACTAATTCAGTACATCCAAGTGTGGTGGTGTTGACCCAGAAAAGAGTTGAAACAGCTCGGGATAGACAAAGAGGAAAAGCAGATTTGCATCGAAAGAATATGAATATATAGAATGAGGATCGTGGTATAGACAAAAGTTTACCCTGAAAGAGATTGGTTAAGTTTAAATAGAAGGGACAAGTAAAGTCCTAATTGTATTGAACCATTCGAGGTATAAAGAAATATAGGTCAAGTTGTCTATAAGTTGGTATCACCGCCGCAGTCGCAGTATATATATAACATGTTATAAGTGTCAAGGTTAAAGAGATATGTTTTTGATTTGAATAAAGCCATTGATTAAGAGCCAATGAGCTCTCATCCAAATTTGTTCTGCGTGAAATAATCGATCCAAATCCTAGATCATTAAGAGTGAGTCCTTAGTAATGAATTTATGTCTATGGTGAGTATGCCTTGAATATATCCTTGAATAGAAGAGCCTATTTAAAAGTTAGAGTCAGAATTGCTTGACAAAAATCCTCACTTATTAAGTCAGATTATGAGGACAGAATCTTTTTAAGGGGGGAAGGACATAATGACCAGTATATTTTTATTATTATTATTTAAATGTGTAAATATGGAATAAATAATTAAATAAAATATTTGTGTGGGTTCAGTCAGTCGGTTATTACTCTGTCACTATGTGTATATGATTACTAGTGTATGGAATTGAATTGCGTGGTTAATTAATGAATTGTATGATTTTGTATCATTGCTAAAAATGGTGTTATTGCAGTTTTATTTCCATAAATACTTAGATTGTCTCTAAAAATTTTTTATGACTTTATAATTTCAATAATTATTTTTAGGACTTTATAAAATTGAGAAATCAATATTCCATTAATTATTTATTTATAAATAATTTTATGAGTGTGTTTAATGGTAAAATCCATATTTAATTATGGAAATATTCAAAAATTATGAAACTTATATTTTATTAAGTTCGTATTATTCTGAGAATTTTAAAATTACTGCGGTAAATTTTTGAGTTTTATATACTTACAAATTGGATCGTCAAAAGTCAAAATTCGGAGCGGAATTGGGCTTACAAACAGGAATAAGGACATGTGGCGTTGTTTCGGTTAATCAATGATACGTGTCGTAATAAGAAAACAACAAAACAGAAAAGAAAAAAAATAGCAGTTCTTTCTTTCCATCTCTCATGGCTCAATCTCTCCAGAACTCTCTCTTCTCCCGATCAACTCTCGGGAATTTTTCACAGCTTTGTTCCATGTTCCCTTCCTTTGATTTCTTCCCTTCGATTCTTCTGCTTTTCTTCCCGTTCTGTTTTTCCGGTAATTCATCTTTCCGGCCGCTCCTTTTCTCTTTCGTTTCTGTGTTCTGTTCCGGCTTATTAGCCTTGGTTCAGTCAAAAAATTGATTTGTATATATATACTCGCACATGCGTGTATATTTCAGTGGGATTTGGTTGTCACCTCTCGGAATTTCGAGAGGTGCGGTTACCTGGTTCCTTGTTTGCCGATTGCTGTTGTGTTTCTTTCGCTGTGTTTTCCGTTTGGTGCTTGTTCTGGTTAATCCCCCACCCAGACTGTCTGTGCGTGTTTACACGCGCTGGGTTTTGCGGATTTTGTTATTGATTTAATTAATTTATTTTTCTGCAAGGAAAATGATTTAATTGAATTCATGAAATGAATTAATATTTGCGTCTGGGAATTATATTTAATCGGCGAAGTTTATTTGGAAACCCGAATAATATCGGGCACCAATAAATTTTATCGCCGTCGGCGATGAGCCTCGGCGAGTCGACGGTGGACCGTGATGATATAATCTGAGTCCTACAATTATGAAAATAATAAAATATTATTAATAAATAAAAATTGGATATTAATGTAAGTTGTATCGATGTTGGGATTACGAATGTTGGATGGTAAACTGTAATGATTGGATTGTTGGTTTGTTGATTGTTGAGACGTCGAGTTGTTCGACGGGTAGGCCGATAAACAGAGGAGGTGCTGCCCGAATTTTTGGAAATTAAATTCGAAAATACGAGACGTACCCTGTAATTATAGGAACGTCGAACGCGTATAAATAAGTACATACATATATCTTGTGCGAAACCTGATTGTATGTAGTAGTAAATTGTTTTTCCAAAAACCAGTAACCCTAATTTCGTAAAATAACGAGTATGTGTATTTTCTGAAAATGAACACCGAACCGATTTTCGAGATTGTGAACCCTAATTGTTGCGTGTGTTATATAATATACATAATTACGAGTCGGGTTTGAATATCGTTGGGTAGAATTGGTAGCGAGGATATGTCAAGCATACCTAGACGTCTAACGTAGGGTATTTCAGCACTGTAGGTTTTAGTCGAAGGACTCAAGAATTGATGTCGAACTAAGATAGTCTAGTGATCAGTTGGCAAGTGCCTCGAGGTTTCCAAGTGAAGAACCCTGAGAGTCTTGAATGCTATCTTGAGATAGATTGTTGCGAAGCAGGGATGTCTTCTAGTGAGACAGCCATTTTTCCATGAGAGCCCGAACATTCAAGTCTATCAAAATCAGCCAGTGATAGTCGTAAAACTCTGCAAGGCAAGTACCCCTGACTATTCTTTTATGGTTCAGTGCATATGAATAGCTAAATGCTTTATTTTCGTAATGGAACAGAAACGTTTTAAGTTACGTATCCCCGTAGTTATAAATCACTGTTTTCAAATTGTTTTGGGGGAAAAGTAACTTCGAAAGGTACCTATCTCGAATGAAATAATTTGTGAAATGGATTTTATATGTGTGATGATTAAATAAATGATTCTGAAAATGAGATAGGTACAAGTGTTTTGAAAACTGGATAAAACGGTTAGATATGGGAAACATTGGGGCCAGAGTAGGCCTATTGAGGTGGCGTAAGAGGCTAACTCGGTTGTGCGCACTATAAAACCGATTAGTCCAGCAGGTCAGAGACCTAGCTAATCTCTGAGTTCCGGAACAGGTATGGAGGATGGCAGTGGGAGCTGTCCGGTGTTGATAGCCTGATCAACTATCTTCACATATCCACTAAGTATCTGATTTGAGTTTTGCGGTTCCGTAAGGGAACAAGTGATTTATACAGTGGATTTGGAAATGAAGATAGCATGCTAAAATTAAACTCTGGTATTTATACACAGCACACTACTGATGATATTGTTTTATAGAGCATGCTAATTTTGAATATCCAGTTTACGTATGTTTTTACTTGATGTGCAGCAAATTATAATTTCTGTTCTGATAATCCTTTTATCATAAATTGTTTTATCATAAATTGTTTTATCTGTTATTCATATAGCGGTACTGCTGAGCAAGTAATTGCTCACCCTTGCAGAATGTTTTATACATGTATTGCAGATGCCTAGGAGATTCTTGTGCGGTAGTCAGGGCAGAGTTCCATCTCCTTTTGTGTCAGACTCCTCTGAGGTAGTTGTGCTAGACCAAAGATGGTCTGTTGAGTTGCTGCATTAAATTAGTGGTCAGGATTTTGTAAGGTAATTTGGGTTGTGTTAGTTGAGTAACCTAAGTCATACTTAAACCTGGAAAATGATCTTGGTAAAGGGGTCGTAGTTATATCCTATTATTGAATTGTTTATCTTATGGTTGTTGTTGAGGACGTCAACTCCTGACCCCGGGGTTGAGGCCGTCACAGCTATACTTGGTTTATATATCACCAAGTTTACATGACAATAAGACAAGATAACAAAACAAAACATATCTAGTCTAACTCCATGCTGCTTCACTACTATATTCCAGCATCTTTGAATATCTCCACAATTGCATGGAAATGGTAATGCTTCTTTGTTCTCAATTTCCTGCTAAACAGGCTGCCATATTCCTTTTGCAAACACTCGACGCATGTGACTGTGTTGTCACTGTCAACAGATATTTAAATTTGATCATCCGTTGGGTACATGCTTGTCATCCGTCGGGTACATGCTTGTCATCCGTCGGGTAGCTTTGTTGATCATCCGTCGGGTAGCTATTTGTCACTTGACTCCATTTCACTTACACAGAATTACAAGACATCTTATATATACAATTAATCAACCTATTATGCATATCTACCAGTAGTCAATATGACTCATATGCTCCTACAGAATCTACACAAAGTTGTTTGCAGAAATATGCTACAGATCTTATTATTATATAAGCTACTCACCCGGTGGATGTCAATTTGTCATCCGTCGGGACTATATTAAATCATCCGTCGGGACTAAAATTGAACATCCATCGAGTGCTACAATTTCACTAAGTTAAATCTACTAAGGTGTTTTGTTTAACTTATCATCAAGTTCACAACATATTCCTAATAAAGTATTATTGTTAAGGGACGATGATAAATACGTTGAGACCAGTGTGTTTGTTGACTGATGATCACATCTCATTGACCATAGGTATGGTGATACTAAAGTCAAAACACAGACACATATATTAGATACATAGTGCTGGATTGACCCGTTGTGAGATACTACATGTTTAAAGTGCCATAAGTTAATCTCACAGTGATAATGATGTATTGATACTTAGACCTGAAATCCATATATTTCTATACGAGAATTAATATACTTTGGTACTATTGAAAATTATCCTTGACCGGGTAATAATAAAAGTAGACATTGGGTGTATTATGAATCGTATGAGAAATATGAATGATCTTGATGGGATTTAGCTCTCCTTTATTAAAGGAGTGATATTATTGGCCTCTTGATTGAGTAAGACTATAAAATGCATGGTCGTGCTCAAATAGTGATTTGTTTAATAGTTTACTCATTGATCAAGGAAAGAAGGATTAAATGTTAACAGAGGATGACATAATGCATGCCTCGAGTTTGATCTATAATATAAGGATAAAGGGATTATATTATATTGTACATTATTTATGAAAGGTTTAATTGAATCACCAATTATTATAATTACTTGGGGAGCAATGATGTATTACTAGATGCCACTCATTATTTATAATTTTATTATTAGAAAATAAAATTATTGCCAACGTAATAATAACCTAAAGGGTCACACACAAAGAACGTTTAAAACTGAGTGTTATTTAAATTATGAATTTAAATATTTTATTGTTGTTAATTCGAATTTAATTATTAAATTAATTAAGTGAGACTTGATTAATTATATATATATATATTAAAATTCGAATTTAGTAATAATATAAACCCAAAATCAGAATGGGTCCATTTAGAAGCCCATTATGATTAGGGTTATGCCCGAATCTCCTCTCTCCCTATATATACATTCAGATGTATATTTTTAGGGTTTAGAAGTTAATCACGTTTTTAGAGAAAAATCCTAGCAACTCTACATCTTAGAGAGGCTAGAGAGAGAGACAAGGAGGCAACCAAATCGGCTAGTACCGGCTCTGGTTATCGTTGGATGATCGGACGTTCGTGTGGATACCTTTGGAGAGTAGATCTTCGAAAGGAGGGCTGCTGTGTTGGTTCATCAAGATCAGAACACCCATTATAGTAAGAAGGAAAGATTTATTAAGGTAAACATCTGTTCTCCATAATTATTCGTTCATTATACATTGCTCATGCGGTAGGGATTCAAAATTTTTGTTTTTCCATTGCATTTTATTGCTCGAATCCCTAACACATAGTACTTTTGGGAGTTCTTCGGGCCAGTTTCCCTTGCGTTCCTCCAACTTGGTCTTGAGAGTATGCTTTATTATCTTGTTTAAAGCTTTAGTTTGTCCATTGCTCTGCGGATGATATACTGCTGTGAATTCTTTCTTAATCTTTAGATCCTCACATAGCTGCCACAACTTCTTGTTATCAAACTGCTTCCCATTATAAGAGACAAGCTTGTAAGGGATCCCGAATCTGCACACAATCGAGTTAAATACAAAGTCTTTGATTTTCTTTGTAGTGATGGTTGCTAGTGGCATGGCCTCGGTCCACTTAGTGAAGTAATCAACTGCAACCACTGCATATTTGACGTCTCCCTTAGCTTTTAGTAATTCTCCAATAAGGTGAATTGCCCACATGGAAAATGGCTATGGACTCAACATAGATGTCAAAAGCGTTGTTGGAATATATGAGTAGTAATTCTCCATTCACTTGGTTTACCACCAACTCTGAATCAGTTTTCACAATTAGATTCAGAACTCCATCTCCAAAGCAATCTTCAGATCATTGATCAGTGCTTCATATTCCGCGTCATTATTTGTAGCATAGAACTTAAAGTGAATCGCGCTCATCAAATGATGGCCTTTCGGAGATACAAGCACTATGCTCGTGCCTGCCCCTTCATTATTAACTACTCATTCACATGTAAAATCCACCAAGGATGCGGAAACTCCTCCTTTTGTAACAGGTCCAAAACTATTTTAGGACAAGGCGGATATACCACCACCAGAGTTGTCATCAATTTCAGAGTCAAATTATAGTAGGAAATCAGCCAGAGCTTGCCCTTTGACCATTGTGCGCGCCATGTATTCCAGGTCAAACTGTCTTAATTTCATAGCCCATTTCAACATCCTTCCTGATGATTCTGGTTTGTGAAGGACTTGTCACAGAGGATATGATGTACGGACTTCAATTCTGTGAGCTGGAAATACGGACGCAACTTTCTTGATGCGAGGGTTAACGCATAAACCAATTTTTCCATTCTTGTGTCACGAGTCTCAACATCATACAGCCTCTTACTCACGTAATACACTGGTGATTGGTACCCATCATCTTCTCTCACCAGCACCACGCTAATCGAATACTCCAAAACTTCCAAGTACATTACCAAAGACCCTCCATCCAACGGCTTTGATAACATGGGAGGGTTCCCCAGCTGCTTTTTGATCCTCCTGAAAGCCTCCTCACATTCCGGCATCCACACAAAATCTTTCCCCGCCACTTTAATTGCCTTTAAGAATTCTTTGCATCCGGCGGATGATTAAGACACAAATCTATTTAACGCGACAATCCTTTTAGTTAAGATTTACACTTGCTTAACACTTGTGGGAGGCTTCATGTCTAGAAATGCCTTAATCTTGGCGGGGTTGGCCTCAATCCCCCTGTTATTGATAATGAATCCAAGGAACTTGCCCGACTCAACACCAAACATACATTTTACGGGTTCTACTTCATGTGAAACCTCCTTAGGATGTAGAACATTTTCATCAGATGCTTGACATGTTAATTTTCCTCCTTCGATTTAACCAACATATCATCTACATATACTTCCATGATCCTCCCAATTTAATTTTTGAACATCATGTTCACCGACCGCTGATAGGTCGTGCCCACATTGATCAAACCAAATGGCATCCCTATGTAGCAATATAACCCTCTGTCAGTGATGAAGGATTTATGCTTCTGATCGGGGTCATACATTGGAATTTGACTATAACTGGAGTACGCATCCATGAAGCTTAACAAGGCATGCCCCGCTGTTTCATCGACCAACTAATCAATCCGTGGGAGTGGAAAATTATCCTTGGGGCAAGCTTTATTTAGATCTGTGAAATCTACACACGTCATCCACTTTCCATTTGGTTTCTTCACAAGCACCGAATTTGCGAGCCACTCGGGGTAGAAAGATTCCTTGATTAGTACAACTTCCAACAGTCCATCTACCTCTTCCTTTAAAACTATTGCTCTCTCCTCGCTCACTGGGCGACGTTTTTATCGTATGCTCGTACAATTAGGGAAGATGTTCAAACGATGATACATTACTCTTGAATCAATCCCAACCATGTCTGAATGATTCCATGCAAAGATATCGAGGTTCTTTATCGGAAACCGGGTGAGATTTTCTCTCATCTCATAACTTAATTGAGATCCCACCTTCAATATCTTGCTCGGATCATCCTTATCGATCGGGATAGATATCGTATCCTCAGTTGGCCCTGTTTTCTCAGCAGGCATGGGGATTCTAGGATCCAGATCAAAATCAAATTCCCGGGGGTACTCCACCTCTATTCTTGTACTTGAGGGCTTATCCTTATAAATAGGAGCATCCACCTTAGGACAAGGCACAGTTTCACACATTGCAGGTGTAGAGGACGCGCCATCCATTATGGGAGAATCATTCTTTGAAGTATCATTCTATGACATTGCAAACATGGAGGGTGCGTCCTCCTTTAGAGGAGCATCAACCTCATGCATATTTTCCAAGGGCGCGTCCTTCTTTTGAGGAGCATCCACCTTGAGAATATTTTTCAAGCTTTGGAAAGTTTCATTCCTTCCTTCCAACATTTCTCCATTCACTTCCCTTTACACAACATCTCCATGATTCACCATGACTTCTTCAACACTATGAATTCTCGAAACATTTCCCAGCACCAAAGTTGAGGTGTTTGTCATACGAGTATCCTCTTCTTCCGGATCTTCCACAAAATAGTGGGCATGAACTTCTCTATTTGGTTTTACTTGGATGTCAGTTGCATCCTCCTCGGTAAGGCTCCTTCCTTCATACCTTTTTCTGCAGAATTCCTTAACAACCTTGAACAACCACGTGATTCGTACTACGATCCCCTCAGGCTACCCACTCCGTTAGGCGTAGGGAACTTTATCATCAAGTGATGTATCAAGGTTATCACTTTGAAGGCTCGTAACCAAGGTCTGCCTACCAGCACATTATGCACGGATTCTTGATCCAACACCTTGAATTCTATCATTTGAGTAACAGACAGAGCTCCTTCCCCAAATGTGACAGCGAGTCTAATCAAACCCATAACCCTTACTGCTTCTCCGGTAAAGATATAGACATGTGCATCTTCAAAATTCATATCACCATATGGGAAAACCAATTTCTTGTACGTGCTATGGTATAAAATGTTTTCAGAACTTCCATTGTCAAGGAAAACCCGATGCACATTCATTGACCCAATGAGCATAGTTATCACCAGCGTATCGTTATGAGGATGATGCACCCATCTCGACTATCTTTCCCTGAAAGTAATATCAACAGTCTCCCCTTTAAATATTTTTGGTGGTCTATCCTCCAATCTATGAATGTTAGTGAGTGATTGGTGTCATGCCTCTCTAGTATGCCTCTCCAATGCGTGATTACTATCATCGACAAATGGATGTCCCCCAAAATTGTCCTAATTCTCCCAGCTCTCTGGAACTTAACATTTGTTGGCTTCTCATCGATGTCTTCCTGCTGATGATGCCTTTCGTCTTTCCGTTGTCATCACTTCCCCTCCGTCGCTTCACCTTATCAATCCATTCTCCCAGATACCCAGCCTTGATTAATTTTTTAATTTCATCTTTTAGGTGACAACATTCGTGGGCATCATGTCTAGTAGACTCATGGTATTCACAATATTTCTTCTTGTCTCTACTTTGCAATGAGGTCAAACATTTTGGTTTCTTGAAGATTCCCATATCCTTGTTCACTTCAAAGATATGATCAATAGATGTCGTCAAAGGAGTATAGTTTCTTACCCTCTTTTCATAATTTGACGGTGGACTCCACTCTCTCCGCATGTTCGTGGCATTTACCTTACTAGGACTCCGAGCATTTCATCGATATTCTAGACTTTCAGATCTATCTCTCCTATTAGCTCGTCCCTTTGAGTTGTTGGTGTTATCATTATTTTTTGTCTCAACAAGTGATTGCTCAATTGCCTTAAAGGACTCAGCTTTCGCAATTACGTCAGCCAACGACACAGGGTCTTTCTCTTGCAAGTGTTTCCAAAAATCCGTTCCTACGCGCAAACCAGCTATAAGAAGTATTTTCAGTGTCTCGTCTATTGCACCTCTCACCAAGGTAGACTCTGTATTGATCCTCTTGAAGTATGAATTCAAGCTTTCTCTTTCTTTCTATTTTACATCGGCCAAGGTAGTAACAGGCGGAGTATAATTCACAACAGCTTGGAACTAAGTGAGGAACAAAGTCTTTATTTATTCCCACAATGTGATAATTCCTGAACCAAGTTTCCAAAACCACTACTACTAAGCACCTTCTCTAAAAGTGGCTGCCAAAAGACGCCACCGTGCTAAGTCAAGTACCTGATATACATCCATTTCAATATTGAAGCATCCTAGGAATTCCATAGGGTCAGAGTTTCCATGAAAATGTAAGTCATTGGTCGTGTTTCTCTATCCAATGGGTAATTGCACTTCCCTTACAACAGCACATAAGGGGGATGGAGCTTACGCAGTTGCTGTGACTCTTTCTCCTTCAAGATGGCTGAACAACCTCTTAAGATTATCCACATTGAACGTTCCAACTCTGAGGATGGTCTGAACATTGGGTTATTGGGGTTGCTGTTGTTTCCCCTGGTTACACCCCGGGTGTACCGGTAGATCTTGCAGCCCCTCGCCGTGAGGCTGCGGCTGCAGTATATTGCTATTTTGATTTTGTACTTCCCCTTGTACACGAGGTATCTCTTGGTCGCGTCTCTGTGCGTCATCATTGTTTTGCAACCTTTATTGAATTCGAGTGCCATATCCACCAGGAGGATGCTTCCACGATCCATTACCTGTAATATTGTGTGAAGCTATAGGAATAATGATAGGAGCTTGTTTAGCTGAGGGCGTGCCCTCACGCCTTCCATGATATGGCTCCCTTTTCTGCTGATATTCCATCATTCTCCGGCCGTTCCTTTGATAACCCCGGCCATAACTTCCAAATCTTCCACGTGGGGGGCTCCCTCGTGTTCGCGGCCCCACGCCCTACCATCCCTTTGGTATGTAGGGGGCACACGCATTGTGTCACGGGGCCTCGCTTCTCCATCGTTACCCTCATTTTGCCATTCCAACAACAACATCCTTAAGTCATCATCTTATAGCCTTATGCCAGGCCTCTTTTTGATAGTTTAGAGATCTCTTCTTTCCTCATCCTGAATATTTTCTGCACGACGATGCTCGTCCATCGTACGACCAGATCTGTGAGGGTGTGGGGTTACCTGATTGTACGTATATGGTCTCTATCTCCCATTAGTATCCTCGTCAACAAGTTCCACGATAGGCTCGACATCATCGGAGTACTCCAAGCGTCGCGGAGTGATTCGAAGATTTCCCCCATTAGCTTGGTCACGAACATCTCGGGTGTTTCCTTCGACCATGGGAGCTTTCTTCATAGAGTGGCCATGACAGGGAAAATGGAGGCCTCTCATGGTCTTGCGATGCTCCATCGTGCTCAACCTTTAATTAAAGTTGTTCAAAGTATCCCCCATGCAATACAGTTGCTCCAAGATATCAGCGTAGTTGATGAGAACCGGCGGTGTTCCTCCCACGTCCAGTGCTCGTGGAGGATTCCCTACTGTTAATCCCTAACAATGCAACAAGAATTACAGAAGGGGGGTTGAATGGAATTCTTGAACCTTTTTCAAAATATAAAATGTTATATCTTAATAATATATAAGTGTTTGATTTGCAAAGTGCGGAATAAGAAGTTAGTAAAATCAAAATACAAGTAATTAAAAACACAAGTCTTTAAAAACTTTCTGGTGGATTTGAATGTATCCACCAGAGATATATATTATATCAAGAGAACTCTGTGTAGCAAGATTAGCTCACAGCTGCTTACAAATATGAACAACTAAGTTTACAGAGAAATGCTAAGGATGCAGCTTACAATTGTTTCTCTAAGATGATGTCCTTCGTCTTGTTCTTGTTGTTCTATTTGCTACTTCTTGGTTTATATAACCAAGATTACAAAGTAATAAGACAAGATAATAAAACAAAACTTATCAAGTCTAATACTATGCTGCTTCATTACTCTATTCCAGCATCTTTGAATATCTTCATAATAGCATGGAAATGCCAATGCTTCTTTGTTCTCCAAAACCCAGTTGAATAGGCTTCCACGTTCCTTTTGCATACACTCGACGCATGTGACTGTGTTGTCACTGTCAACAGATATTTGAATTGATTATCCGTCGGGTACATGATCATCCGTCGGGTTGCCTTGTTGATCATCCGTCGAGTGGCATTGTTGTTTATCCGTCGGGTAGCAATCTGGCACTTGACTTCATTTCATTTATGCAGAATTACAAGACATCATCTATGTACAATTAATCAACCTATTATGCATATCTAATTAAAGTCAACATGACTTGAGTGCTACTATAGAATCTAAACAAGGTGTATACAGAAATGTGCTACAGACTCATTATTACACAAGCTACTCACTCGATGGATAATTAATCATCATCCATCGGGACTATATTGAGTCATCCGTCGGGACTATATTCCTTATCCGTCGAGTGCTACATTTTTCACTGAGTAAAATCTACTAAGGTGTTTTGTTAATGAAATCATCAAGTTCACAACATATCCACAACAATCTCCCCCAATTTATGTCTATTGGAATTGTAGCCATAAATTAAGAGAAACTTGATGATAACAAAACACCCTAAAAATACAACTTTAAAAGTAAGTAGATAAAACTTTAAAGTGCTTCAAATAACAAAATGCACAAAGATTAGCTCACAGTCATTTTCAAGGTGCTCCTCTAGCCTGAGCAGATTAATCTAATTCCTTGAAGATCTGGACCTCTTTCCAAGATTTCTGTTGTTCTTTCTATCTGATTTTGGAGCTGTCTGTGGAATTCCAGTTCATCAGATTCTGAGAGATTTAGCTTTTCTTGCATTTCCAAAAGAGTCTCATTGCTAGAGATGCTCAATTGGTCTTCTAATCTGAAAAATCTTATAACTCCTTTGTCATCCATGAACTCCATCAACTAGTAGGACCTTAAATGCACTCTTCTCCCTGTGTAAGGAATATTTAGAGTCTTTGGGAGTGCATCTTTAGCTCTAATACTCCTCAGTTCTTCAATCTTCTTTAGAACATGTCTTCGTGCAGTTACATTGAATCCAAAGTTCTTCTTGAATGATGAATAAACCTTTATCAGCACAGATTGGCTTTCTTGAAGGATCCTGTGAAGTTGCCATTGAATCTCCTTTCCTCCCTTGTACTTGAAAACTAACCTTTCAGGTAGATTCCTGTAGGCATCAATCCCTCTAACTTCTTCCAGTTCATCTAGATAGAGGTTTAGATCAGAAAATTCCTTGATGTCACATAAGTACATGTAATCTCCCTTGTTGACTTTGGATTGAGCTTTGGTTAGAGATTTGGATTTGAGAGGTGACAGCTTCACTTTCTTGACTGCTCTTGACTTTGTTCTCTTTGGCTTGTTAAGGATTGGAAAATTGAAGTCAGGAATTGGTAGACTTTCCCAGTCTATTGGTTCATCCTTAGGCACAATAGGTTCACCATGAATGTTCCTGTAAGGATCCACCACCTTAATGTCTTCAAATACCAATGAGGGTTTTGATGCTTGAGTTGTAGTTGGAATGGATTCCTTGGGAAATTGATCCTCCAATTCCTTACCAACAATGTTCAATTTCCTTTTGGTTCTTTTGGCCAATTCCTTGTATATGTGAGATTTCTTCTGTTGTGGTTCAACTTGCTTCTTTGGATCTTGAGATTCAGTGATTTCAGATGGCTGAGCAAGAATTTGTTGTGTTGGTTTCACAGCTTGTAGCTTGGCCAAGATAGTAGTTTGCTCTTTCTTTTGTTTAACCTTTTTAGCATATAGAGCAGCTTGCTTCTTTTCTTGCTTCAATCTTGCCTTTTCTTCTCTCTTTGCTTTAGCAAATTGAGGATGTCCAGCTACCACACAAATTTATTTACCATTCCTGAAAGCTTTAGCAATTCTCCTTTTCAAAGCTGAATCAGCTGGATCCTTGTAGAAGGCAATGGATCTTGATAACAGTTTCTTCTCATCAGGCTTTAGTGCCTCATACACTGTATCCAAAGGGTTCTTTAGTGATGATTTTGGATAGTTCACCCTTGGCTTCAAAAGTACTTCAGCCTTTGGAGATTTGATGCAGGATGGCTGTCCTCTTTCCAGATAGTTCATGCTCATTTCATTCATGGAGATTTGCCTAACTTGAGAGTGATGAATGGTTGACTTTTCGGGCTTCTTTGCTAGCCCAAACTTCATTTGAATATCCTCATCAATTTTCTCCCAGTTGATTGGATTCAACTGCTCCTTTTCAGTTGCTTTCAAATTAGCTGCTGCTTCATTTATCAGATCAATACTGTCCTTAGCTGGTGGCTTTGAGATAGTAATTGTAGGCACAATTACTTTGCTGACTTGAATATTGAGCACTTTTTTCTCCCCCTCACTCCTAGAACTCTCTTTCTCCCCCTTTTTGTTATCATCAAGCTGAGTGGAGGAGGAGGTTTGTGCAGCCACCAGTTTCTGAAGTAAGTCTTTCTGTTGAGCTTGATGGAGATGAATTACTATAAAAGATACTTTCATAGTAAACATTCTTTTGTCTAATGCATCAACTTTGGTGGCAAGATCTGAGTTTTTCTTGAGCTGTCTCTTGATGTCTTTAATTGTTGTCCCTGGAAGTCTAGCTTCCAATCTCTCAGAAAAGTCTTTCTTGAGTTCACCAATTTCCTGTTTGAGAGTGGAGACATTAAGAGTTTGTTGATAGCCTTGAATTTGATGTAGTTGGAGAGAAGCAAGATATGCTTGCAGAAGCTTCTTGGTGCTAGCATTTGCAGATGATTGAAGTGCAAACTTTGTTTGACTGATTAGCTGGATGAGAGTATATTTGAAGTGATGTTCATCACATTTCTTGGAGAAGGCCCATGATGTCATGCTTGACCTTGAACTAGGGCCAGATTCTCCCCCTAAGTTCAATAGCTCTTCTCCACTTTCTGCATCCTCACCTTGAAAGAAATCTTCTGAACCACCAGTCTCATAATCAACATCACCAGCTGTAGAGGGCAAAGCTGTGATGGCATCCTTAGCTCTTAGCATTGACTGTGTGGTGTGCACCAAGTTGAGCATCCTTTCTGCATTGTCATTACCCAGTTCAGCTAGAAGTTGATATGTTGGAATAGGGTGAGTAAATGTCTCAGCATCAAGGGAGGTAGAATTTATAACAGCTTGAGGTTGTTGAGATAGTCCCTCCCTGTCTACATCCTGGACATTCATTAACTCACTTACAATAACATCCACCCTTATATCTTCAGTACCTACTTTTCTCTCATTTTCTCTCTTTTCTTGCATCAAGGTCTCACCTTGGCTCCCCACCCTCACACCCTCACCTTCACCATCTAAGGTGGGACTCCTCACACTCTCTTTTGCCAGTCCTAAAGAAATGGACTGCATAGTTTCACTATTTTCCTCTCCTTTTTCCTGGGAGCAACCCAGACTCTCACTCAGTTCACTCCCTTCCCTCAATCCTAGGAGTGATTTTACTACCACTAATTCTTCTGCACTTGAGATAATTGATGAAATTTGAAGCTGTGCAGAGACACTCGACAGATAAGGGATATTCGTCGGGTTAGCAGTTTGACTATCCGAAGGATAACTGCTGTTAAGCTTATCCGTCGGGATACAATCACTACTCGACGGATGAACAATATCCATCGAGAGAGTAGGAATAAATGAGTTTGGAGTGGAGACTATTGTGGACTCTGTGCAGATTGATAAAAATTTTGGCACAGATGTCTCAACAGTTCCTGAAAGAATTGGCAAGTGAGCCAACAAATCATCCAAAAGATGATGCTCACTTGCACTAGATTTTGGCTTCCCCAACAGAGTTAAAGAAGGGGAATCAGGAATTGATGTGTTGATCATATCCACATCCAGAGAGTTTGTGGGAGAATTTGGTATTTGAGGTGCTTCTATAACTAAAGATTTTGGTTGTGACTCCACATTTATTGGAGCCACATCAAACTGACTTTGAAAAGGTGCAGTGACTGTGTTTTTAGCACCAGTTTGCATAGTGTGTGAACCCTGTGCATCCCCAAGGGTTTTTGGTTTCTTCTTTCTAGTATAGGTTTGTGGTGAGCTTGTGTCCCTTACCCTTTTAGCCTGTGCTCTTGGCAGAGAGCTTTGTTCAATAGTCACATCCTTTTGGGAGGATACAACTAGCAATGAGCTTATGTCCTTATTAAGCACTGCAGTTTGTTGGGAAACTGCAGTGTGGCTAGGCTGGGAAACACTCACCTCTCCAACCTTATCCTTAGGGTTTCTTTGATGTTCACCCTGTCCCTCACCTTTCTTACCCACCTTCACACTCCCCTCTTTTGGTTTGGTGGATTTTACAACTGGCATCTTTTGAGAGATACCAGAGGGGGCTTTCTTTGACTTGGATTTAGAAATTTTTGATGGTTTGGTAGCTTGGGTAGGCAACTGTTGGGTCATTGACACAGTTTCCAGAGCTAACCTATAAGGCAAAGAAATTTGTGAGGCTGGAAGAGTAGAGACAGATGAAATTACCTCACTTACCTGAGGTGCTTCCATTACAGGGAAATAGAAGAGTGGCACCTCTTTGTGATGGTTTGCCCTGTTCAAATCTGCAATAATCCTTCTCTCTTGAACCCAACAATCTAATTTGTTGGTTGGGTTCTCAAGCACAATTTCCTCAGAGAAGTGGTTAGCAAGCATCATGAAAAATCTAGCATAATAAACATTTTTACCCCTCTTATTTAACTCCCCTAACTTAAACCCCAACTCAATTATGATAAGATCACTAAAGTTAAAGAATTTATCAGTAACAAGCATGTAAAGCATGTTAAGCATAGAGATATTGACGGAATCAAAATTACTGATTTTACCAGAAAATAACTTGGTAACTACATCACACAGATAACTACATTCCTTTCTAAGACCCAACCTCCTAATTTCACTTAATTTAGAAGTAGAGAGTGCATAGTTCATGGAGTTAAGCATGTTAATAATGTCAGTGTCTGTGTGTGGTGAAGTTACAGTATGATCAGGAATCTTGAAACATGCTTTAACAATGTCACTATTAACACAGAATTCCTTACCCTTAATAGTGAAAGTGATAGTCTTATCAGCTGAGTTGTATGTAGCAGTTGTCCATATCTCTTCAATAACCTCACAGTAGATGGTGGGTGATTCCAGCATGGCATAGTTAAGTTTGCAGTTCTTCACAAAATCCATCATCTTGTGGTAGTCACCAGACTGTTGAATTCCCTTGTTCACAAGAGCAGTGAAGTTGTTCTTCTCATAAATAAATCCAGTTTGAGATATTACCTTGATGACAGGTGCCATTGTTAGAGAGTAAAAACTTGCAGAGAGAGAGTAAGTGCTTTTGAGAAAGAAAGAAATTAGAGCAGATGATTTGAGAATGATAAAAGAAAAGTAATGAAAATGAATTAAGCTTTTATACTATCTCAAAAATAACTGTAAAAAATAATAAAGTAAAATAAAGTAACCAACAAGAATTGCCCAAAATAGCCATTTAAAAAAAATAAACTGTAAAAATTCCATCAATTATCCGTCGTGTTATGCTTACAAACTGTAAGTATATTCGATGGATAGTGTTCAGAGAATCAACGGCTAAAAATAAGACAATTCGACAGATGAGGATAAATCAGTTATCCGTCGAGTCAAAATATATTCCAGAAAAGTAATTGATTTTATTAACAAATAGTATACTGACGGATGATCAAACTCGATGGATAGTGATCATCCGTCGAGAAGTAAATTTTGACTTAGCGAAAATTTCATCCATGACTGAAAAATCAATTAAATTTCTGGCTGCATTACAACTTGCAAACAATCTATAAAGATTCAAGAGTAATTTAGCATACCTAACTCACTTACCAACCTTGAAAAGGTGGATTCATCTAGTGGCTTGGTAAATATATTTGCAAGCTACTTTTCACTTGGAACAAAATGTAGTTCCACAGTACCATTCATTGCATGTTCCCTTATGAAGTGGTACTTGATGTCTATGTGCTTTGTCCTTGAATGCTGTACTGGATTTTCAGTGATGGAAATTGCACTTGTGTTATCACAGAAAATGGGAATCTGTTAGTCCCTTAACAATGTAGCAAGAATTACAGAAGGGGGGTTGAATGGAATTCTTGAACCTTTTTCTTGAAATAAAAATGTTCAACTCGATTATAGATATATTTGTTTTGATTAGCACAATGCGGAATGTAAACTTAATTGAATCAAAACATAAGTAATTAAAAACAAGAGTCTTTAAAAACTTTCTGGTGGATTTAAACAATTCCATCAGAGATATATATAATATATTGAGAGGACTCTGTGTGCAGAAATACCCACAGCTGCTTACAAAATAGAACTACTGAGAATACAGGAAATGCTAAAGATTCTGCTTACAAAGATTTCTCTGTTTTTGTGTTTTTCAGCTATCTCAGTTATTTTACTATTTGCTACTCTCTTGGTTTATATAATACCAAGATTACAAAGTCAAACAGACTGAACAAATATAAAATCTAACAGTCTTAAGCTTTGCTGCTTTTTGTCCTCTATTACCCAGTTAATGGGCTTCCACAGTGTGTTTGTATACATCTCGATGGTTGTGTCTCAGCTTTCACTATTCAACTGCTGTTTGAATTCTTCATATGATCATCCGTCGACTTTCAGAATATCCGTTGATGATTTAATTGATCATCCGTCGACTGCTATATTAAACATCCGTTGATAGTCATTTGATCATCCATCGATGGCTTGTTAATCATCCGTCGGTAGCTATTTTGGCACTTGACTCTATAACACTTATGCAGAATTACAAGACATCAATTATGTACAATTAATCAACCTTCTCTGCATATCTAGTTAAAGTCAACATGACTTATATGCTACTACAGATTCTATACAAAGGTGCATACATAACTGTGATACAAACTTATTATTACATAAGCTACTCACTCGATGGATAATAAGTTAATCATCCGTCGGGACTATAATGAGTTAACCGTCGGGACTATAATTCTTATCCGTCGAGTGCTACATAATTTCACTAAGTAAGATCTACTTAGATGTTTTGTTTATGAAATCATCAAGTACACAATATATGCACAACAATCTCCCCCAATTTATGTCTACTGGAATTGTAGCCATAAATTAAGAGATACTTGATGATAACAAAACATCCTGAACATATATCTTTAAAGATAAGTAGATAAACTGAAAGTGCTTCAATTAATTAAAATGTACAAGGTTTGGCTCACAGTCAATTCAAGATGCTCCTCTAGCCTGAGCAGATTTTTCTAGTTCCTTGAAGGTCTGGATCTTCTTCCAAGTTTTCTGTTATTTTCTTCAATTTGATTCTGGAGCTGCCTGTGGAATTCTAGTTCATCAGATTCTGAGAGATCTAGCTTTTCTTGCATTTCCAAGAGAGTCTCATTGCTAGAGATACTCAGTTGGTCTTCTAATCTGAAGAATATTCTCACACCCTTGTCATTCATGAATTCCATCAGCCAGTAGGGCCTTAGATGCACTCTTCTCCCTGTGTATGGGATGATTAGAGTCTTTGGGAGTGCATCTTTAGCTCTAACACTCCTCAGCTCTTCAATCTTCTTCAATACTAGTCTTCTTGCAGTTACATTGAACCTAAAGTTTTTCTTGAAGGATGAATAGACTTTAATCAGTACAGCTTGGCTTTCTTGAAGAATCCTGTGAAGTGGCCACTGAATCTCCCTTCCTCCTTTGTACTTGAACACCAACCTTTCAGGTAGGTTTTTGTATGCATCAATTGCCCTTACTTCATCCAGTTCATCCAGATAAAGGTTTAGATCTGAAAATTCTTTGATGTCACACAAGTACAAGTAGTCTCCCATGTTGACCTTGGGTTGAGCTTTAACTACTGACTTGGATTTGAGAGGTGACAGCTTCACTTTTTTGACTTTGTCCTTTTTGGCTTGCTAAGGATTGGTAAGTTGAAGTCAGGAATTGGTATGTTATCCCACTCTATTGGCCCATCCATTGGCACAATAGGTTCACCATATATGTTCCTGTAGGGATCCACCACCCTTATGTCTTCAAATACCATAGAGGGCTTTGATGCTTGAGTTGTAGCTGGTGTGGATTCCTTAGGAAATTAATCTTCCAATTCCTTGTCAACAACATCCAGTTTCCTTTTTGTTCTTCTAGCCAATTCTTTCTTCCTTGGGGATTTCTTCTGTTCTTCAATCTTCTTCTTTGATTCAGCAGCTTCAGATGGTTGAGAGGGAATTTGTTGAGAAGAATTCACAGCCTGTAGCTTGGCCAAGATAGCAATCTGTTCTTTCTTTTGTTTAGACTTCTTTGCATCTAGAGCAGCTTGCCTCTTTTCCTACTTTAATCTGGCTTTTTCTTCTTTCTTTGCTTGAGCAAATTGTGGATGTCCAGCTACCACACAAATTTCCTTTCCATTTTTGAATATCTTAGCAATTCTCATTTTTGAAGCTGAATCAGCTAGATCTTTATAGAAGACAATAGATCTTGACAGAAGCTTCTTTTCATCAGGCTTGGGTGTCTCATACACAGTGTCCATAGGGTTCTTCCAAGATGATTTTGGATTATTTGCCCTTGGTTTAAGAATTATTTCAGCCTTTGTAGACTTGATGCAGGAAGATTGTCCTTTTTTCAGATAGTTCATGCTCATCTCATTCACACTGATTGGCTTGACATGAGAGTGATGGATGGTTGACTGAACTGACTCCTTGACTAGTTCAAACTTTTTCTGTATCTCCTCATCAATCTTATTCCAGTTGATCAAACTCAACTTTCCTTTTTCAGCAACTTTCAAATTTGTTGCTGCTGCATTAATTAGATCTATACCATCTGCAACTGTTGGCTTGGAGACTGCAATTGAAGGTACAATTACTTTGTTGATTTGTACTTGAAGTTTCTCCCCCTCAGTTGGTCTTTTCTCCCCCTTACTTGATTCTCTCTCCCCCTTTTTGTTATCATCAAGTTGAGGAGTTAGGCCTTGTGCTTTAGCCAGTTACATGAGAAGATTTGTCCGAGTCTGTTGATTTTGAAGAAGGATAGCCACTGAATTCTCAATAACTTGAACTCTGTTTTCCAGCTTGGCTAGCTTCTTTTCAGAGTCTGATTCTCTCCTCAATCTTAGTAGTAGATCTTGCATGGTACCATATGGCATTATTGAATCCAGCTTCTCAGAATTGTATGTCTTTAAGTCAGCTATATCTCTTTTTAGTTCATCCACACTCATATTCTGTCTTAAGTGCTGGATCTTCATGAGATGTAGAGAGTCTAGGTGAGCTTGAAGAATAGCCTTGGTACCAGCATCTGAAGTCTCCTGAAGGGCTTTTTGAATAGCCACCACTTGCTTGACCAAAGACACATCAAATTGTCCTGGTGTAAATTCCTTTGTCCATGCCCATCCAGGTAAATTTAAAACAGAACTTGGGCCTTCATCTCCCCCTAAGTTCATGCTTCCATCCAAAGAAACAGAGTCATCGTCATTAGAATTTACTCCAAATTCTTCAGATGGCTCACCAGCTTGAGAAGGCATCCTATTGACAGCAGCTTTATCTCTTTGAAGAGATTCTGAGGTGTGTACTAGATTCAAAGTCTGTTCTGCCTCCACATTGCCCTGAGCAGCCAACAATTGATAGGTTGACATAGGATGAGTAAAAGTGTCAGCTTCCAAGGAAATGTTATCAATTTTAGCTTTGTAATGTTGCTGAAATTGTCTTCCCTTTTCAGCATCATCCACAATCATTGACTCACTAGCAATGGCTGGGTCCACCCTTATTTCTCCTGTACCTGCCTTTCTCTCATAATCTCTCTTTTGGTGCATCAGGGTCTCACCCTGACTCCCCACCCTCACACCCTCACCTTCACCTACTAAGGTGGGACTCCTCTCACTCACTTTTGCCAATCCTGAATAAATGGATTGCTGAGATTCACTCTTTTCCTCTCCTTTTGCTTGGGAGCAACCCATCCTCTCACTCAAAGCACTCTCCTCTCTCAGTCCTAAGAGTGACTGTATTACCACTAAATCTTCTGTACTAGAAATAATTGAAGTTTGAAGTTGTGCAGAGACACTCGACGGATAAGTGATATCCATCGGGTGAGTGGTAAAGCTATCCGACGGATAACTGATGTTAAGCTTATCCGTCGGGATACAATCACTACTCGACGGATGAACAATATCCATCGAGAGAGTAGAAATGAATGAGGTGGGAAGAGAAACTATTGTTGACTCTGTGTTGATTGAAGTTATTTGAGGCACAGATGTCACAATAGTATCTGAAAGAATTGGCAAGTGAGCCAACAAATCATCTAAAAGATGATGCTCACTTGCACTAGATTTTGGCTTCCCCAACAGAGTTATCATATCCATTTCCAGAGAGTTTGTTGGTGAGTATGGTGTTTCAGAGGCTTCTATTATAATAGATTTTGGCTGTGACTCCACATTTATTGGAGCCACATCAATCTGAATTTGAGAAAGTGCAGGGACTGTCTTTAGCACCAGTTTGCACTGTGTGTGTGCCCTGTGCATCCCCAGTTGTTTTGGATTTCTTCTTTCTTGTGTAAGTTTGGGGTGAGCTTGTGTCCCTAACCCTTTTGGCCTGTGCTCTTGGCTGAGAGCTTTGTTCAATAGCCACATCCTTTTGGGAGGATGCAGCTAGAAGTGAGCTTTTGTCCTTTTTAAGCACTGCAGTTTGTTGGGAAACTGTAGTGTGGCTAGGTTGGGATTCACTCAACTCTCCAACCTTATCCTTGGAGTTTCTTTGATGTTCACCCCTTCCCTCACCTAACTGACCCTCCTTCATACTCCCCTCTTTGGCTTTGGTAGATTTTTCAACTGGTACCTTTTGAGAGATACCAGAGGGGGTTTTCTTTGACTTGGATTTAGAAATTGTAGTTGATTTGGCAGCTTTGGTAGGCAACTGTTTGGTCATTGTCACAGTTGCCATAGCTACTCCTGAACTCAAAGAAATTGAGGAGATTGGAATAGTTGAGGGTATGGATGAACTTACCTCACTTACCTGAGGTTTCTGCATCACAGGAAAGTAGAACATTGGCACATCCCTATTATGGTTGGCTCTGTTCAAATCTACAATGATTCTTCTCTCTTGAACCCAACAAGCTAATTTGTTGTTTGAGTTCTCAAGTACAATCTCTTGACAAAGATGGTTAGCCAATATCATGAAAAATCTAGCATAATATACATTCTTTCCCCTTTTGGCTAACTTACCTAGTTTAAAACCTAACTCATACAAGACAAGGTCACTGAAATTGTAAAATTTATCTGTAACTAGCATGTATAGCATGTTAAGCATGGAAATGTTCACAGAATCAAAATTACTGACTTTTCCAGAGAAAACTTTAGTCACAACATCACACATGAAACTCCATTCCTTCCTAAGACCTAATCTTCTAATCTCACTTAGCTTAGTAGTAGGAAGTGCATAATTCATGGAATTAAGCATATTGATAATATCAGTGTCAGTGTGTGGTGAAGTTACATTATCATCGGGAATTTTGAAACATGCTTTTATCACATCACTATTGATACAGAACTCATTACCTTTGATAGTTAGAGTGATGGTTTTGTCAATAGAGTTGTAAATTTCAGTGGTCCATATCTCTTCAACAACTTCACAGTAAATTGTGGGTGATTCAAGCATGGCATAACTTAACTTGCAGTTCTTCACGAAGTCCATCATCTTGTGATAGTCTTCTGATTGCTGAATACCCTTATTGACCAAAACAGTGAAGTTGTTCTTCTCATAAATGAACCCAGTCTGAGACATGATCTTTACTACATGTGCCATTGTTAGAGAATGAAAGCTTTGAAGAGAAAGAGGATATTTGCTTGAGAGAGAATAAAATAAAAGCAGTTGAATTTGAGAATGATAAAAGAAAATAATTGGAATGAAATAAGCTTTTATACTTCCTCAAAAACAACGGGTGAAAATAATAAAGAAAAGTAAATTACCCAATAGAAATTGCCTAAATTAGCCGTTTAAAAATAAACTGTAAAAATTCCACCCATTATCCGTCGTGTAATGCTTACAAACTGTAAGTATACTCGATGGATAATGTTCAGGGAATTAACGGTTAAGATTTAGACACTTCGACGGATGAGGATAAACTGTTATCCGTCGAGTTTTAAAAGATTCCAGAAAAGTAATTGATTTTTATTTGCATATAGTATATCGATGGATGACTCAACTCGATGGATAATGGTCATCCGTCGAGATGCAAATTTTGACTTAGCCAAAATTTCATCCATGACTAAAAATCAGTTAAATTTCTGGCTACATATCAACTTCCAAAATAACTCAGATAGATTCAAGAGTAATTAAGCATACCTAACTCACTTACCAACCTAGAAAAGGTGGATTCATCCAGTGGCTTGGTAAATATATCTGCAAGTTGCTTCTCACTTGGAACAAAATATAACTCTACAGTACCATTCATTACATGTTCCCTTATGAAATAGTACTTGATGTCTATGTGCTTTGTCCTTGAATGTTGCACTGGATTTTCGGTGATGGCAATTGCACTTGTGTTATCACAGAAAATAGGAATCCTCTCAACTTGCAAACCATAGTCTAGCAATTGATTTTTCATCCATAAAATCTGTGCACAGCAACTGCTAGCAGCAATATATTCAGCTTCAGCTGTAGAAGTAGAAACTGAATTTTGCTTTTTACTGAACTAGGACACAAGCTTGTTTCCTAGAAATTGACAAGTTCCTGTTGTGCTTTTTCTGTCAATTCTGCAACCTGCATAATCTGCATCTGAATAACCAGTTAGATCAAAACCAGAATCTCTAGGATACCAAATGCCAAGTTTTGGTGTTCCCTTGAGATATCTGAAAATTCTCTTAATAGCTATCAAGTGAGACTCTCTAGGATCAACCTGAAATCTAGCACATAAACATGTAGCAAACATTATATCTGGCCTACTAGCTGTTAAGTACAGAAGTGAGCCAACCATGCCTCTATAGCTTGAAATATCCACAAACTTTTCAGTACTGTTTAGTTCAAGCTTAGTTGCAGTGGTCATGGGAGTTTTTGCAGATGTGCAATCCATTAGATCAAACTTCTTTAAAAGATCAAAAATATATTTAGTTTGACTACTGAATATTCCATCACTAACTTGCTTAACTTGTAAACCAAGAAAGTAAGTTAGTTCTCCCATCATACTCATTTCATACTTACTTTGCATCAGTTTGGCAAACTTTTTACAAAGTTTCTCATCTGTAGTGCCAAAAATAATATCATCTACATAAATTTGAACAAGTATGCTAGAGCCATTAACATTTCTGAAAAATAAAGTTTTATCTACAGTACCTCTTGTGAAGTGATTTTCCAAAAGGAACTTTGATAAAGTGTCATACCAGGCTCTAGGTGCTTGCTTCAGTCCATAAAGTGCTTTCAGTAGATAATAGACATACTCTGGAAAATTTGGATCTTCAAAGCCAGGAGGTTGACTAACATATACTTCTTCCTCCAAATCTCCATTCAGAAAGGCACTTTTGACATCCATTTGATAGACCTTGAAATCGGCATGAGCTGCATAGGCTAAGAAGATTCTGATGGCTTCAAGTCTTGCAACAGGAGCAAATGTTTCATCAAAATCTATTCCTTCTTGCTGGCAATAGCCTTTAGCAACCAATCTGGCTTTATTCCTTACTACTATGCCATTTTCATCCATCTTGTTTTTGAATACCCATTTGGTGTCTATTGGATTCTTTCCTTTAGGCTTGGGTACCAGCTTCCATACTTTATTCCTTTCAAATTGGTTTAGCTCCTCCTGCATAGCTAAAATCCAATCAGGATCTAACAAGGCTTCTTCTACCTTCTTTGGTTCTTCCTTTGACAGAAAGCTGTTCTATAGACATTCTTCTTGAGTTGTTCTCCTGGTTTGAACTCTAGAAGAAACATCACCAATAATAAGTTCAAAGGGGTGATCTTTTGTCCATATCCTTGGTTGAGGTAGATTATCTCTAGAAGAAGAGACCTCAATGTTGTCTTGATGTATGATTGAGTTTTGATTGCTAGAAGCTCCCCCTGAGTTTGTGGACCTTTGATTTGAGAAAGGGGTACTTTCTATGGGTGATCTGCCTTGACTTCCTGCTCCTTTTGATAACCCGATGGATGGTGAATTTTGAGTACCGACGGATGAGGCAGGTTGTCTACCAACGGATGAAGCATTTTATAACTCGAAGGATGTTGAGTTTTGTGCTTCATTGGTGGTAGATTTGTCTGCATTATCCTTAGACACTGTTTCTTGATCACTTCCATCATCACTTCCATCACTGACCATCTCAACATTGTCGAATTTGAGGCTCTCATGGTAATCTCCATCTTTCAGTCCTTCAATCTTTTTATCATCAAACACAACATGTATAGATTCTATAACAATGTTGGTTCTTAGATTGTAGACTCTATATGCTTTACCAACAGCATATCCAATAAAAATTCCTTCATCTGCTTTAGCATCAAACTTCCCATTTTGATCAGTTTGATTTCTCAGAATATAGCATTTACAGCCAAAGACATGAAGAAAGTTTAGAGTTGGATTCTTGTTCTTGAACAATTGATAAGGAGTCATGCATCTTGCTTGATTAATCAGAGAGATGTTCTGAGTGTAGCATGCAGTGTTTACAGCTTAAGCCCAGAAATATGTTGGTAGTTTTGATTCTTCAAGCATTGTCCTTGCAGCTTCAATAAGAGATCTGTTCTTTCTTTCCACTACTCCATTCTGTTGTGGAGTCCTTGCTGCTGAAAACTCATGCAAGATCCCATTTTCCTCACAAAATGCTCTCATGACATAGTTCTTGAACTCAGTTCCATTGTCACTCCTGATTTTTCTAACTTTGAAATCAGGATGATTGTTAACTTGCCTTATGTGATTGATGATGATTTTACTAGCCTCATCTTTAGACTTTAGGAGATATGTCCAAGAGAACTTTTAGAAATCATCTACAATTACCAGGCAAAATCTTTTCTTTGAAATTGACAATACATTGACTGGTCCAAACAAATCCATGTGAAGCAGTTGCAGAGGCTCTTCAATTGTTGAATCAAGTTTCTTCCTGAATGATGCTTTGATCTGCTTCCCTTTTTGGCAGGCATCACACAGTCCATCCTTTGTAAACTCCACTAGAGGAATGCCTCTTACTAGTTCTTTCTTTACCAGCTCATTCATGGTCTTGAAGTTTAAATGTGATAGCTTCTTGTGTCATAGCCAACTTTCATCTTGACTTGCTTTACTGAGAAGACAAGTTACAAATTCTGCTTTGGTTGAGTTAAAGTCAGTTAGGTACACATTTCCTCTTCTCACACCAGTGAGAACCACTTTGTTGTTTTGATTGTTAGTCACAACACAGGCTTCTTTGTTGAAGGTTACTGAGTTGCCTTTGTCACAAAGCTGGCTGATACTCAACAGATTGTGTTTGAGACCATCCACTAAGGCAACCTCTTCAATGATGACATTGTCCTTTGAAATCAAGCCATATCCCACAGTATAACCTTTGCTGTCATCTCCAAAAGTAATACTTGGGCCAGCTCTCTCCTTAAACTCTGTGAGCAGGGTAGAATCACCAGTCATGTGTCTTGAACAGCCACTATCCAAGTACCAAAGATTCTTTCTGTTTCCCTGCACACATCAAAATCAAATCAAGTTGATTTTTGTACCCAAGTTTCCTTGGGTCCTGCCTTGTTAGCTTTCTTCTTCTGTTTCTTAGGTCTTAACTCATTTGACTTAGGAATTTCAGATTATTCCTTAGTCATTTGGGTTGGGCCTTTGAAACCATTTAATGCAACAGAATTATCATGCATATTATGGCTAACAGGAAATGACATGCTTGGTGCAAACATGTTATTCCAGTAAGGCATGCTAAATGGCATTTGAGGCATATTGTATGCAGCATAATATGGATTAGGTGCAAATGGCATATTAGCAAACTGTGCATTCATGTTCTGTGTAGGCATAGCATTAACAGGCATGGGAGGCATGGCATTCATGTTAGGAAGTTGAGGCTGAACAGACATGGGAGTAGGCATGGCAGATTTGTAATTAACAGACAAATGATTAACACTACCACACTTGACACAGAATTTTCTAGGGGCATATTTATCAGGTGTGTAGTTATTGTGTTTGTTAATCCCTACTTTACCATTCCTATTGTTTTTCTTTTTAGTATCTATTTTTACCTCTATTTTCTCAAGTCTGTCATTTAACTATTTGAAAGTCATGTGACCAACATTAGCCTTTTTCCCTTTCTTAGCTTGACTTGACTCTCCTGAAACAAAGTTTTTGGAAACAGACCCATACTTATCATTTAGCTTGATTAATTTGGCTTTGCTAATGGGTTTGCTTACAGCCGACGGATGAGGATTTTTATCATTCGACGGATAACACCTTTTGTTATCCGACGGATAGTCCTTATCATCCGTCGAGTCTACATCTGTCAGCAACCCATCTACCAAAATAGGTTCTAGTTTCTCTTTATTCTTTTTCCAGGCTTCATCACAAAAAGACTCAATTCTTTGAACTTTGGTGATTTGAGCATGAACATCCCTGGATGTTTTCCATGCTTTAATCACCTCTTGTTCACGCTCGAGCTGCTTCTTCAAAATTTCTTCCTTTTTCAAGGACTCAGTTAATTCCTCCTTGGCAATCTTACACTCAATTTTTAGTTTCTCAAACTCAACAAACTGAGACTCAAGCACATTATTCCTCTCACTTAAAAACAAGTTATTTTCTTTGATTTTAGCATTTTCTTTAGTGAGAGACTTAAGTGTAACACGCAAATGATAAAATTCTATAGACATGTCATTTATGGCATCATTACACTCAGCTTTAGATAAATGTGCAAGGTTTGTAGTGATTACTTGATTGCTTGAGGAACTTGTCTCTGTTTCATCAGACTTGGCCATTAGGGCTAGATTGACATAGCTGACATCTTCATCTTCATCCAAACCATCTGCTGCCCAGTCATTCTCTTGTGTAATAAAAGCCCTTTCCTTTTGTTTGAGTAGATCAAAGTATTTTTGCTTATAATCCACAGACTCAAACCTTTTCTTACTGGAATCTGACTTTCTACACTCATTTGCAAAATGCCCTGCCAAGCCACATTTGAAACATTTGAATTTTGACTTATCCACCATGTTTCTATTTGGCTTGGCTGCTCCAAAGTTCTTTTTGAACTTGAGCTTGGCAAATCTCCTTGAAAGAAATGCTAGGTGCTCATCAATGTCCTCCATGTCATCTTGGCTCAATGATTCTTCACTTTCTGCAGCTAGCCCCTTACCCTTATTCTCACAAACCTTTGAAGTTGATTCTACAGCTTCCATCTTTACTTCCTTCTCCTTTTCCAGATCAGCAACTAGTGCAATGGATCCTCCTTTCTTCTTTCCTCTCTCCATTCTTTCATCCTGCTCTATCTCAAGCTCATAGGTCTTCAGAATGCCATACAGTCTCTCCAAAGTAAACTCCTTATAATCTTGTGAGTTTCTCAATGAGACTGTCATTGGTTTCCATTCATTTGGAAGAGATCTGAGAAATTTCAGATTGGAGTCTTTAGTCTGATAGACTCTTCCATGCAACTTAAGAGCATTTAGTAGTTTTTGGAATCTACTAAAAATGTCAGTGAGTGACTCACTTTCTTCATTGTGAAAGTGCTCATATTGCAGAATCAGGAGCTGCATTTTATTTTCTCTTACTTGCTCAGTGCCATCACAAATTATCTGTATTGTGTCCCAAACTTCCTTGGCAGTTTTGAAGTTGATTATGTTATCAAACATATCTGCATCAACACCATTGAACAGAATGTTCATGGCCTTTTTATCTTTCCTGACTTGTTCAATGTCAGGATCAGACCATTCATGCCTTGGCTTTGGAACAGATGGCTCGTTTCCTGTTGCAGCTCTCATTGGAATATGAGGGCCTCTTTCTATGCAGTCCACATAGGCCTCATCTTGAGAAAGCATATGAAGATGCATCTTTACCTTCCAATAATGGTAATTATCTTTATCAAGAAAAGGAATCCTGACTCCAACATCTTTCTTGTTCATCTTGCTGAATTATTTTGATCTTTAAACTCTTTGTAGATTAAGAGCTTGCTCTGATACCAATTGTTAGTCCCTTAACAATGTAGCAAGAATTACAGAAGGGGGGTTGAATGGAATTTTTGAACCTTTTTCTTGAAATAAAAATGTTCAACTCGATTATAGATATATTTGTTTTGATTAGCATGAATGTAAACTTAATTGAATCAAAACATAAGTAATTAAAAACAAGAGTCTTTAAAAACTTTCTGGTGGATTTAAACAATTCCACCAGAGATATATATAATATATCGAGAGGACTCTGTGTGCAGAAATGCTCACAACTGCTTACAAAATAAAACTACTGAGAATACAGGAAATGCTAAAGATTCTGCTTACAAAGATTTCTCTGTTTTTGTGTTTTTCAGCTATCTCAGTTATTTTACTATTTGCTACTCTCTTGGTTTATATAATACCAAGATTATAAAGTCAAATAGACTGAACAAATATAAAATCTAACAGTCTTAAGCTTTGCTGCTTTTTGTCCTCTATTACCCAGTTAATGGGCTTCCACAGTTTGTTTGTATACATCTCGACGACTGTGTGTCAGCTTTCACTGTTTAACTGCTGTTTGAATTCTTCATATGATCATCCGTCGACTTTCAGAATATCCGTTGATGATTTAATTGATCATCCGTCGACTGCTATATTAAACATCCGTTGATAGTCATTTGATCATCCGTCGATGGCTTTGTTAATCATCCGTCGGTAGCTATTTTGGCACTTGACTCTATATCACTTATGCAGAATTACAAGACATCAATTATGTACAATTAATCAACCTATTCTGCATATCTAGTTAAAGTTAACATGACTTATATGCTACTACAGATTCTATACAAAGGTGCATACATAACTGTGCTACAAACTTATTATTACATAAGCTACTCACTCGATGGATAATAAGTTAATCATCCGTCGGGACTATAATGAATTATCCGTCGGGACTATAATTTTTATACGTCGAGTGCTACATAATTTCACTAAGTAAGATCTACTTAGATGTTTTGTTTATGAAATCATCAAGTACACAATATATGCACAACAGAATCCTTTTAACTTGCAAACCATAGTCTAGCAATTGGTTTTTCATCAACAAAATCCGTGCACAGCAACTGCCAGCAGCAATATTGTAATAACCCCAATATTTGGAAATTTTTGAAACCCGGATGAATAGTAACGTTTGCTGACAATGCTGATTAAGAAAAATTATCAGACCACGATATATAGGAGTACTGTTATGGAAATTCTAAGATCGTATTAGTATTCCATAAAGAAAATAAGTGTATGTAAAAGCCGTCGGATTTCGAAAACGAGCACTTTTATTTTTCCCCGAAGATTTCCACCAGACATTAAGGGATTTAAGAAATTAATATTAAGATGAAGGATTTTAAATTCAAGGATTATAAAGGAGAATTAATTTAGGTATTACCAAGAAGATTTTATCAATAAAACCACTAAGGTATTTAACCAAATGATCAACGAGATTGAGTGATAACCGGACAAAGAAATGAATAACGACTCTTGTAAATACCTTTGCAAGTGGCAAGGCAAGTGGATGGTTGATCAAACAAGAAACCAAGTGATAGTTAGGAAGGAATGGCTAGTTAATTATATAGTTAACTAGGGATGATCTCATCTCACCACAAATCACCAACACATGGCAAATGGTGAGATCATCTTCCACTAACTCCTTTGTTTATTATTAACCTAGCAAAATATCAAGACAACCCATCATTATCCACCACATTATTCCACCAACACAAGAAAGCAAAAGCATTTCCTCCCCCATTTCCATTGCTCTCGGCAAAAACAGAACCAGCACATTAAAACTGCTGTATCTCCTTCATTTCTCACTTAAATGTTGTGTTCTATAGCTCGTTGGAAAGGTATTGAGATGGCCTAAAACTCTTGTTCACAAGTCTTGTCCAGATAAGCAAGGTAAGATCCTCATTTTTACAGTTCTTTCAATGGGACGTTTAGAAACTTCAAAGCCTAACTTTGTGTTCTTGATTTCTTTGGAAAGATCAAGCTTGTAGGAGGCTCCCTAAGGCTTTATAGAAACTTAACACCTCCCAAGGAAGGTATAAAATTCAAAACCTAGCCTTTAATTTATTTGTTATTAAGTTTAATGGTTGGTTTTGTGAAATCAGAAGCATGGATTGTGATTATTAGTAGTTTGGTTTGATTTGGAAGTGTTTTGGTAATTGAAGCTTCATTATAGTTCATAGGTCATGATTGTGGTTGTTTGAGTTGAAAAACTTGGATTTTATGGACTGATGTGGTATGGTTTAGGTGAAGTTTTGTTGTATTGATGGTTATGAGTTGGTTGGTGGTTAATTGGAGTAGTTTAAACATTGGTAATCGCGTAAACATGGCCGTCGTAATGCCCATTTTTATTCAACTGCTTGTTCTTAGTGTTCAGGAAAGAAAACTAAACAAACAATCTGTAACATTACCATGTTTAGCTAGAGCGTGTCGTAAGCTTCGTTTTGATATGTGGATCGCTTGGTTCCGATGTACGGTTTAGGAGAAACGACGGTTTTAAGTAACGGCATTTCACGAACGAATCTTTACCCCTCGCTTTACTTTGAGACCTTGTTTAAGTCCCCTAAAAGACTAATTGTATTATGAAACAATTATGTAAGGTAGATTAGGAAGTTGATAGAGTACTCGCGAAAGATTCGCCTCAAAATTCGTAACGATTAATTTAATAAAATTGGTGGAGCCGAGGGTGTGCGAACGATTAACGCAAATCGTTAAGCGTATAAGCGAACGTTAGGGTCTAAGTGGATAAAGTCTAGTTTCTTAAGCGACCGTGGTTTAATTCCGGCTTATGTTGTTGTTCATAGGTTACTGGACCCACTCTAAGCTTAAGTCTACCCCGGAGCACTCAGGCAAGTTTTCTACCCGTTATACTAATGTTGTGATGTATATATGTATATGCATTATCTTGTGATAAGTGCATGATTGTTATTAGCAAATCTTGCGATATATTGGAGCATGCTGATATGGTATATATGCATGTCTGTTTCGTAATCTTGATATCTAATTGTTGATTCAATTGCTTATAAGTTGCATAATACCTATGCTAGAGATAAGCAGTAGTTGCGTATACCCTTAGTATAGGGGACCCAAAGGTGAACATATTTCTAAACCGGGAGTCGATGTTCCCGAGTATAATATATATATATATATATATATATATATATATATACAGATATAATTTTCAAAACTATTAGTCGAATAAGGTTTATTCGATAACTTTATTTTATTTAATGAATATTATTTTGAATATTCATTCGAGAACTTATGACTCCGCTTATTTTATCTAATGAATATTATTTTGAATATTCATTTGAGGACTTATGACTCTGCTTATTTTATTTAATGAACATTATTTTGAATATTAATTCAGGACTTATGACTCCGCTTATTTTATTTAATGAATATTATTTTGAATATTCATTCAAGGACTTATGACTACGCTCGTTTTATTAAATAATATTCTTTATTTTATTAAAGAATAATGTTTCGATAATCAAACTTATTTTCGATTATTCAAATAAAGATCGTACTTTCGTATAAGTATATCTTTGGTTATTTATTATTCATTTCAAGTATGAGTTTTAAAACTTCTACTTCCATTATTTTTATAGAGATTATAATTTATGGGAATATTATTTAAATAATAATATTCAGATATATTCTAATATATCGGGACTGATTTATTTCATTAAATCAGCATTACTCCAAACATTCTTAAAAATGTTTTCGAGTCTTCAAAATGATTTTTAAAGGTTAGAGCGGATCCCAAAACTCGTTTTCAAATTTAAGATCTTCCTTTTTGAAGGGGACTTGAATACTCGCTCAAAAATCTAAGGGATCCGGCTCTGTGGTGTATTTTATATTCGCAACGAGGTTGCTGTTTTGATAAATGAATTGATTACTTACCCAACGTTCGGGAAGTAAGTCCATCTATTTGAGTCGGCATAAGCAACATGGGCTCATTGGGCGTCCATGAAAGTGTAAGTGGCTCAGTGGGAGTCCATCAATGTGTAAGTGGCTGAGTGGCAGTCCAGCATAGGTCCTAATGCGGCCAGGGTGATGACCAGTGGGAAATTCGTCCATCTACTAGTAGAAAAGGTTACTTATTGGTATCTTTGCCTGATCAGCAAGATATCAGGTTTATGCCAAGGTTTTCTTCTTTCCAAATTCATTGGATATTATAACTCTGTTTATATTTTTCATAACAGAGGTTTCCGAGGAAAGTATGAGATATATATATAGGTCTATATATATATATATATATCGGGACTTAATGAAGTATCCTGTAACTTCATTTCTTTTGAATGATATTTCAAAGATTGAATCTATTCAAATCTTATCTTGTAGTCTCATCTATGTGATGAACTTTTGAACTGGTTATACCTTGAACGGTGGTAGTTCAAGTAGTATTCGGAAAAGATATAAGTATATTGGAGTATCTTGTAACTTCATCTTGTCAACTTATATCTAGTAAATGATTATCTTATGCATGACAAAGATTTTCATAAAAACGTTGAGACAAGGTTAGATATATGAGATCACCTTGTAACGATATTTTATATAGTTATACACTGGAACTCTGTGTGTATTATGCATGGAAGAGGACTTCCAAGATTTGGGAAGTATATATGTATATATCATATACTAAATATTTTGCGACTTTGTCGCATTAAAATTTTAAACTTGGTTCATTTCTTCTTGACCAAGACTTTCATGAGTACTATGAGAATGCTCATATATTGTAAATTATTATACATATTATTTCGGTGGGCTTTGCTTTCTTCTTTCATCACACAACAACAGATAGACAAGATGAGCAGGACCAAGCTCCCAATTCGTGAGCGGATAGGAAACGTTCCGCAGTTTCCTGTAGGCGTTGATGCCGTTGTGGCTGAGGTAGGAGCTACTAATAGGCTAGACTTTCAACTTTTGATGTACCAGACTTATGTATATTATGAATTGTAATAATGGCAAAGAATATGTAAATTTATTCAGAAACCCTTTTGAGGTGTAATGACTTATAATTGTGGAATAAAATGACTTGTGTTATTTTTGGTATTCATCTCTGAGACTATAACTTGTGGTGTGTGTGTGTATATTATGGGGTCACAGTACTCAGTAGTTGGTTGACTGTTAAGATTAAGTATTGATAAGGGAAATGGAACTCGTGACAACCCGAATCCCCGACCCCGGATTTGGGGGTGTTACAGAAATGGTATCAGAGCTAAGCGTTATAAACCTCAGAGATGATGTGACGTTAAAATAATAAGTTCACTAAGATAATAAGAACTATTGCCAAGTTCATAGTCGGACTACCTAACGTAGTACTGACAGTTAAAACCCTTATGGGAACCCTTATAAATATCGTGATAAAAGCGTAGTTCGTTATCGTATATGGTAGCGGGACTCCGAACCCTGAGGTTGAGGAGCAACATCGCGATGATGTTTTACTACATATTGGGGATCAGATTGTGGATCCGATAGAGTGTCCTAACAAGGGACCGGGTGATGTTCATATTGAGGATGTAGCGGTTGAGGATGTTATCTTAGAAGGGATTGTTGCTGAGGAGGATCCCGTGGGGGATCCTGACAAGAATGAATAAAGGACCACCGAGGAATTGATAACCATGGTTAGGGAAACTACTAGAGGTAGGATTGGTCGGTCACTACCGGAGGTTCGTTCAAGTTTGTAAAGATAGTAGCCCCTTTAACGCGTCTTACTCATAAGACTGAGAAGTTCGAATGGATAGAGAAATGCGAGAACAGCTTTCAAGAACTGAATCAAAGGTTGGTGACGGCTCCTATGTTGGCGTTACCGGATGGAAAAGGAGATTTTGTGATTTGTATTGATGCTTCGTATAAGGAATTAGGGTGCTTCTTATACAGCACAACAAGGTAATCACGTACGCGTCAAGATAATTAAGGGAATATGAAAATCCGATATCCTACCCATGAGCTTGGGCTCGTGGCAATATTTTTGCCCTAAAGATTGGAGGCACTACTTGTATGGAGAGAAGTGCGAGATTTACACAAGCCATAAGTGTTCTAGTACATTTTAACGCAGAAAGTGCTCAACATGCGCCAGAGGAGGTGGTTAGAGTTAATCAAGGATTACGATTATGAGATTCTTTATCATCCAGGGAAAGCCAAAATGGTGGCTAATGCCCTTAGTAGAAAGGAGAGACTCAAGATGATAATGTCTTTGGGAGAGTTGATAAGAGATTTCGAGAAAATGGAAATAGAAGTAAAGGTAATCGGAGCCAGAACTGAAAAGTTGTTTAAGATTGTAATACAGCCCGAATTATTGAAAAAGATCATATTGTGCCAAGAAAAAGTAATGAATGAAGGCAGAGAGTCAATGACTGGAGAAGAGATCCATATCAAGAAAGAAAGAACCCATAACATAATGAAATGGAAAACAAGGATTTTAACGTATAAGATAACCCTGATTATGGGGGAAGGATGAAACATTTCATATCGAGAAAACAGAAGTCGAGCAAGATAGGGAAACCAGGACGGTACACCTATGGGGCAATTCATGGAGCTGCCTAAACAGAACTTATACTTTTACCCCCCAACCACCACCCTGAGGAAACAGGGTAGTGGGAAATTCTTTCAGGACCTTTAAGTCTCTAAGCTCTCAGTGTTCCAAGGAACAAGTTGACCCAATCGAGGCAAGAGCCTGCCTAAAGGAAATATAGGAATCATTTGAGATTCTAAATGATTGACGAAGCGAAAAAGACTGTTTTTTTTCACTTACTTTCCTAAGAGAGAGGCCACCCATTGGTGAAAGGCCAAGAAAGACACGGGGCCAGAGGTTATAATAAACCGATTAAAGTTCAGTCAATTGTTTTCGGGAAAGTACTTCCCAAGATTATAGAGATAGTGTAAAAGCTTTAGAGCCAGAACCAAGGCGGACGAGTATGATGAATTATGAATCTAAGTGGTAAAAGTTGGCAAGATTCGTCCTGAGGACACGAATCCCAGAACAACGTGATGTTTGAAGTCAATGATTAATGGGTTCATGAAATGATTGTAATAAAAAAAAGAAACTGAAGTGGAAAGGAATATAAAGGCAATAGAGTTTGAGGAATGATAAGGGAGTTGGGTATGAGGAAACCCTATAGACTCGTAGCAATAGAAATAGAAAAGTATGCAATCGTCAGGATGAGCGTGATTCACCATGAGTTAAAGTTAATGGTTGAAGGCATAAGAGATACATATATTTTATCCCCTTTAAGTTGGGAGGATTCGAGGAAACCTTGAGATAGTTCGAAGGATAAATAATGAGACGCAGATAGACTGAGGAGACAAGAAAGTAAGAAATTAGGAAATTGGATGAAGGAAGTGACCTTCAAGAATGTGAAGTGTAAGTAACGCATGTGAATTGATACCCAAAAAGGGGGACACCAGGTATAAAAGATATCCCAACATTGAGATGACTGTTGAGATAAATAAAAGAGGTAAATGAGTAGTTAGAACTAAAAAGTTCACGTTGAACATGACCAATATCTTCTAGAACATCCCTGTTATCATTACTGAAACAGGCAAGAAAAGCGGATAACCGTTGTTATCTTTTGGAGGCCATATTGATTGAATTCATTTTGAATACAGATATTGTTGTGAAATTAGGCATATACTATCGAGGTGGGAATGATTGAATAAGATACCCTTATTAGGGATATATGACTTGATTTATCCATGTAAGGATGCAAGTACCTTTTTAAAGGTGGAATTAAGGATATAACCTCAATAGCTTGAGATGAAACATGGGGGGATGCATAAAGGATGGCATTTCACCCTTAATAGGGACATTATGAGTTTGGGTAGTACGGAATGAAGGACTAAGGCAACAACAACCTTTAAAGATCAGTGGAGAAAGTTTTCAGAACTATATAGACAATGATTCTGGTATTAGTAAATGGTATCTTGATATGCCTTGTACCTAGGGTGTACCTGATGAAGGATTTAAGGATAACCTTAGAGGTTTTACAAGGAGAAAGGTAATATTCAAAGTTCTCAAGAATAGAAATTTTGATAAAGGAAATATGACGTAATTATAATAATGCCAGGTGGGGCACGTGTTGGACCATAAGAAAGTATAGATCGACCCAATGAGGGTCGAGATTGGTGAAAACGAGAAGGACCCAAGGTAAGAGACGTCCTAAGTATGATCGAGAGTCAGTCGTGACAATGTTCACATCTAAAGACTAAGGCAATGACTTATGGAAAAATGGTGACTTTTTTTCTCACTAGGACTTAAGAATAGCATTTTCACATAAGCAGTGATTGAAATGAGGTAGAAAATTTAGTTGGAGGTGGTTAAAATGACAATGATTGTAAGGAAATTTTACTATCAGGAAAGGCCAAAGAGGTGGCCGACACTCTAAGTGTAAGAGAGCAATTATAGGCGCTCGTGCCAGAGGAATACAGTGACGATGGTTAAAGCCGTGAAGGTTGTATTATGGTTTGAAAGATTGACATTCCTTCTGATGATTGTGCGATACTCAACCGTAATAGTAGTTTAGTAAAGATTTAATTCACGTAATCGCCGTGAGCGGGCTATCTATCTTAGCCTATCTTGAGATAAGCCAGGACCATGTTACGAAAGGACTAAATGGACCTTTGAGCTTCATGTATCCCAATAAAGACATATGGTTAATAATGGTATTAACCTGATATCGTTGATTTTATTGAAACTCTTCTGCAATTTTATCTGCTTCATGTCATATGTACATCAAGTTCAGGAGTGTTCTTCATGAATCATGAACGGTGATCATGTTGACTCCTTAGAAGAATTGGATACGATAGCTATGGACTTTGTATGGTTAGATATTACGATTTCATGGAAAACGAATGACTATAGTAGGTCCGTGGTGGACTATAGTAATGCAGCAATGATTCTGCGAGTAATGAGCCGATTACAACCGTGAGAGTTGTATTGGAATGGTGTTGAGATTGAGTACAACTAATCGGGTCGTGGTGATGTATAAGTTATTAATGATAGACCGACTAAGCCGAACATTTACCTATGATATATTTATTCCTTCTTATCGATAAAGAGTAGTATTACCCATACGAAGAAGGTTGTGGTATAGAAATGGATTTTAGTAACGATGAGGTCTAGAATGAAATCCCAGATTCGATTTTCGTTCTCGAGGGAGTTTCAAGGGTGATTATGTATAAGCTAGAGCAAGAGCATGGGTCCATAGAATGATGGACGGAATAGCAAAAATATTTAAGCAGGTGAAATGTGATGCTATAATACTTGATGTTGATATATATACGTATACGTTTTGTTCTCCTATGATAAACCTCTATAGTTCAGAGGTACATTCCAAGCCAGATATTTTATGGCAGGTATTTTTTTCATATATACAATTCTCTTCAGTTCGTTCTTTTCTCTTCTTTTTATTTCATGTAACAACCCTTCCAGAAGGGGAGGTATTGCCGAATGACTATCTATCTGTGTGATAGAAGCCTAGTAGGATACCACATGTTGTTTAATTGCTTGTCAAGTACTAAAGGCTAGCCACCTTCTGTACTAACTATGCAATAGAATAAGTGTTCATGATCATAATGATCTCTCAATAAATTCTTTTACTTCTATACGAAGGACCAAGCTTTCGAAGATGGAGGCAACTAGAGATGAAGTGGTACCAAGTACGATGGTATTCCGATTCTAACGCGTTCGTGATACTAAAGTTGACGCGATTATTAAAAGGTTATAAAACTCTAGCGAGTAAAGGTATATCTAGAATAGTATTCTGTACGGAAGATAGTACCGATTATGAACTGGGAAAGAATGGGTATTGAGAAGAAAAAGCTATAATGCTAGAAGCTATGATGAGAGTCTGTGAAATAGACTTGAAAGAATTTGGAATTATCACTTAACGCGGATTGAGTTTTCTTACGATAATAGATCATATATCATTATCGAGATGTCACCTTATGAGATCCTTGAGGGAACACAATGTCGATCTCCCTTATGTTAGGATGAAGTTGCAGAGCGCTAGATGCTCGGACCAGCAGTGGTCCAAAAGACCAGGGATATAATAGATCTAATTAGAGGGCGGCTGGTAGTAGCCGAAGATGGACATAAGAAGTATGTTGATTTGACACGAAAGGACAAAGAGTAGGAAGTAGGGGACCTAGTGCAGTTATAGGTATTCCCTTGGAAAGGATGTATGATGTTCGGAAAGAAAGGAAAGCTAAGCCCTCAAATTGTTGGACCCTTTGAGGTATTAAGACGTATTGGGAAGTTAGCATATGAGATAGCCCTACCCCCGAACCTGTAGCAAGTTCATAACGTGTTCCATGTATCAATATTAAGGAAGTGTAATTCGGATGCCAGACAAATAGGGGCGTTTGAGCGCATAGACATGCAACCAGACGTAACCTATATGGAGCAACCAGGATGGGTTATAGATCGAAAAAGGACAAGTGCTTAGGAGAAGGGTTATCAAACTAGTCAGAGTTTGGTGGTAGAACCATAATGTGGAAAATTAACTTGAGAGTTAGAAGGCACAATGCTAGAAAAGCATCCCCAACTGTTTTCTATCTGATTCCGGGACGGAATCCTTTTAAGGAGGGGAGACTGTAATAACCCCAATTTTTGGAAATTTTTGAAACCCGGATGAATAGTAACGTTTGCTGACAATGCTGATTAAGAAAAATTATCAGACCACGATATATAGGAGTACTGTTATGGAAATTCTAAGATCGTATTAGTATTCCATAAAGAAAATAAGTGTATGTAAAAGCCGTCGGATTTCGAAAACGAGCACTTTTATTTTTCCCCGAAGATTTCCACCAGACATTAAGGGATTTAAGAAATTAATATTAAGATGAAGGATTTTAAATTCAAGGATTATAAAGGAGAATTAATTTAGGTATTAAAAATACCAAGAAGATTTTATCAATAAAACCATTAAGGTATTTAACCAAATGATCAATGAGATTGAGTGATAACTGGACAAAGAAATGAATAACGACTCTTGTAAATACCTTTGCAAGTGGCAAGGCAAGTGGATGGTTGATCAAACAAGAAACCAAGTAATAGTTAGGAAGGAATGGCTAGTTAATTATATAGTTAACTAGGGATGATCTCATCTCACCACAAATCACCAACACATGGCAAATGGTGAGATCATCTTCCACTAACTCCTTTATTTATTATTAACCTAGAAAAATATCAAGACAACCCATCATTATCCACCACATTATTCCACCAACACAAGAAAGCAAAAGCATTTCCTCCCCCATTTCCATTGCTCTCGGCAAAAACAGAACCAGCACATTAAAACTGCTGTATCTCCTTCATTTCTCACTCAACTGTTGTGTTCTATAGCTCGTTGGAAAGGTATTGAGATTGCCTACAACTCTTGTTCACAAGTCTTGTCCAGATAAGCAAGGTAAGATCCTCATTTTTACAGTTCTTTCAATCAGACTTTTAGAAACTTCAAAGCCTAACTTTGTGTTCTTGATTTCTTTGGAATGATCAAGCTTGTAGGAGGCTCCCTAAGGCTTCCTAGCAACTTAACACCTCCCAAGGAAGGTATAAACTTCAAAACCTAGCCTTTAATTTATTTTTTATTAAGTTTAATGGTTGGTTTTGTGAAATGAGAAGCATGGATTGTGATTATTAGTAGTTTGGTTTGATTTGGAAGTGTTTTGGTAATTGAAGCTTGATTATAGTTCATAGGTCTTGATTGTGGTTGTTTGAGTTGAAAAACTTGGAGGTTATGGACTGATGTGGTATGGTTTAGGTGAAGTTTTGTTGTATTGATGGTTATGAGTTGGTTGGTGGTTAAATGGAGTAGTTTAAACATTGGTAATCGCGTAAACATAGCCGTTGTAATGCCCATTTTTATTCAACTGCTTGTTCTTAGTGTTCAGGAAATAAAACTTAACAAACAATCTGTAACATTGCCATGTTTAGCTAGAGTGTGTCGTAAGCTTCATTTTTATATGTGGATCGCTTGGTTCCGATGTACGGTTTAGGAGAAACGACCGTTTTAAGTAACGGCGTTTCGCGAACGAATCTTTACCCCTCGCTTTACTTTGAGTCCTTGTTTAAGTCCCCTAAAAGACTAATTGGATTACGAAACAATTATGTAAGGTAGATTAGGAAGTTGGTAGAGTACACGCGAAAGATTCGCCTTAAAATTCGTAATGATTTATTTATTAAAATTGGTGGAGCCGAGGGTATGCGAACGATTAACGCAAATCGTTAAGCATATAAGCGAACGTTAGGGTCTAAGTGGATAAAATCTAGTTTCTTAAGCGACCGTGGTTTAATTCCGGCTTATGTTGTTGTTCATAGGTTGATGGACCCGCTCTAAGCTTAAGTCTACCCCGGAGCACTCAGGCAAGTTTTTACCCGTTATACTGTTGTTGTGATGTATATATGTATATGCATTATCTTGTGATAAGTGCATGATTGTTATTAGCAAATCTTGCGATATATTGGAGCATGCTAATATGGTATATATGCATGTCTGTTTCATAATCTTGATATCTAATTATTGATTCAATTGCTTATAAGTTGCATAATACCTATGCTAGAGATAAGCAGTAGTTGCGTATACCCTTAGTATAGGGGACCCAAAGGTGAATATATTTCTAAACCGGGAGTCGATGTTCCCGAGTATAATATATATATATATATATATATATATATGTATATATACAGATATAGTTTTCAAAACTATTAATCGAATAAGGTTTATTCGATAACTTTATTTTATTTAATGAATATTATTTTGAATATTCATTCGAGGACTTATGACTCCGCTTATTTTATCTAATGAATATTATTTTGAATATTCATTCCAGGACTTATGACTCTGCTTATTTTATTTAATGAACATTATTTTGAATATTCATTCAGGACTTATGACTCCGCTTATTTTATTTAATGAATATTATTTTGAATATTCATTCGAGGACTTATGACTACGCTCATTTTATTAAATAATATTCTTTATTTTATTAAAGAATAATGTTTCGATAATCAAACTTATTTTCGATTATTCAAATAAAGATCGTACTTTCGTATAAGTATATATTTGGTTATTTATTATTCATTTCAAGTATGAGTTTTAAAACTTCTATTTCCATTATTTTTATAGAGATTATCCTTTATGGGAATACTATTTAAATAATAATATTCAGATATTTTCTAATATATCGGGACTGATTTATTTCATTAAATCGGCATTACTCCAAACATTCTTAAAAATGTTTTCGAGTCTTCAAAATGATTTTTAAAGGTTAGAGCGGATCCCAAAACTCGTTTTCAAATTTAAGATCTTCCTTTTTGAAGGGAACTTGAATACTCGCATAAAAATCTAAGGGATCCGGCTCTGTGGTGTATTTTATATTCGCAACGAGGTTGCTGTTTTGATAAATGAATTGATTACTTACCCAACGTTCGGGAAGTAAGTCCATCTATTTGAGTCAGCATAAGCAACATGGGCTCAGTGGGCGTCCATGAAAGTGTAAGTGGCTCAGTGGGAGTCCATCAATGTGTAAGTGGCTGAGTGGCAGTCCAGCATAGGTCCTAATGCGGCCAGGGTGATGACCAGTGGGAAATTCGTCCATCTACTAGTAGAAAAGGTTACTTATTGGTATCTTTGCCTGATCAGCAAGATATCAGGTCTATGCCAAAGTTTTCTTCTTTCCAAATTCATTGGATATTATAACTCTGTTTATATTTTTCATAACAGAGGTTTCCGAGGAAAGTATGAGATATATATATAGGTCTATATATATATATATATATATCGGGACTTAATGAAGTATCCCGTAACTTCATTTCTTTTGAATGATATTTCAAAGATTGAATCTATTCAAATCTTATCTTGTAGTCTCATCTATGTGATGAACTTTTGAACTGGTTATACCTTGAACGGTGGTAGTTCAAGTAGTATTCGGAAAAGATACAAGTATATTGGAGTATCTTGTAACTTCATCTTTTCAACTTATATCTAGTAAATGATTATCTTATGCATGACAAAGATTTTCAGAAAAACGTTGAGACAAGGTTAGATATATGAGATCACCTTGTAACGATATTTTATATAGTTATACACTGGAACTCTGTGTGTATTATGCATGGAAGAGGACTTCCAAGATTTGGGAAGTATATATATATATATATATATACTAAATATTTTGCGACTTTGTCGCATTAAGATTTCAAACTTGGTTCATTTCTTCTTGACCAAGACTTTCATGAGTACTACGAGAATGCTCATTTATTGTAAATTATTATACATATTATTTCGGTGGGCTTGTTTCTCACCCTTGCTTTCTTCTTTCATCACACAACAACAGATAGACAAGATGAGCAGGACCAAGCTCCCAATTCGTGAGCGGATAGGAAACGTTCCGCAGTTTCCTGTAGGCGTTGATGTCTTTTTGACTTAAAAATCACACTGGCCTTTGGAGACTTGATTGTTGAGGGTTGACCCCTTTCTAAGTTCCCTCTAAACTCAATCAAACATCAAGACAACAATGAGGCCTCTTCATCTAGAGCTAATCTACCTCAACAAAGGAAATGGACAAAGGATCATCCCTTTGAGCTCATCATTGATGATGTATCTTCTAGAGTTCAAACAAGGAGAGCAACTCAAGAAGAATGTCTATACAGTAGTTTTCTTTCTAAGGAAGAACCAAAGAAGGTAGAAGAAGCTTTGTTGGATCCTGATTGGATTTTAGCTATGCAGGATGAGCTAAACCAATTTGAGAGGAATAAGGTATGGAAGCTGGTGCCCAACCCTAAAGGAAAGAATCCAATAGACACCAAATGGGTATTCAGAAACAAGATGGATGAAAATGGCAGAGTAGTCAGGAAAAAAGCTAGATTGGTTGCTAAGGGCTATTGTCAACAAGAAGGAATAGATTTTGATGAAACATTTGCTCCTGTTGCAAGACTTGAAGCCATCAGAATCTTCTTAGCCTATGCAGACCATGCCAATTTCAAAGTCTATCAAATGGATGTCAAAAGTGCCTTTCTGAATGGAGATTTGGAGGAGGAAGTCTATGTCAGTCAGCCTCCTGGTTTTGAAGATCCAAACTTTCTAGAATATGTCTACTATCTTTTGAAAGTACTTTATGGACTGAAGCAAGCACCTAGAGCCTAGTATGACACTTTGTCAAAGTTTCTCTTAGAGAATCATTTCACTAGAGGTACTGTAGACAAAACTCTTTTTTTGGAAATGTTAATGGCTCTAGTATACTTGTTCAAATTTATGTAGATGACATTATTTTTATCTCTACACATGAAAAACTTTGCAAAAAGTTTGCCAAATTGATGCAAAGTAAGTATAAAATAAGTATGATGGGAGAACTAACTTACTTTCTTGGTTTGCAAGTTAAGCAACTTAGTGATGGAATATTTATTAGTCAAACTAAATACATTTATGATCTTTTAAAGAAGTTTGATCTAATGGATTGCACATCTGCAAAAACTCCCATGGCCACTGCAACTAAGCTTGAATTAAACACTACTGAAAAGTCTGTGGATATTTCAAGTTATAGGGGCATGGTTGGCTCACTTCTGTACTTAACAGCCAGTAGGCCAGATATAATGTTTGCTACATGGTTTTGTGCTAGATTTCAGGCTGATCCTAGAGAATCTCACTTAGTAGCTATTAAGAGAATTTTCAGATATCTCAAGGGAACACCAAAACTTGGCATTTGGTACCTTAGAGATTCTGGTTTTGATCTACCTGGTTATTCAGATGCAGATTATGCAGGTTGTAGAATTGATAGAAAAAGTTCAACAGGAACCTGTCAATTTCTAGGAAATAAGCTTGTGTCTTGGTTCAGTAAAAAGTAAAATTCAGTTTCTACTTCTACAGCCGAAGCTGAATATATTTGTAACACCCCCAAATCCGGGGTCGGGGATTCGGGTTGTCACGAGTTCCATTTCCCTTATCAATACTTAATCTTAACATTCAACCAACTACTGAGTACTGTGACCCCACAATATACACACACACACCACAAGTTATAGTCTCAGAGATGAATACCAAAAATAACACAAGTCATTTTATTCCACAATTATAAGTCATTATACCTCAAAAGGGTTTCTGAATAAATTTACATATTCTTTGCCATTATTACAATTCATAATATACATAAGTCTGGTACATCAGAAGTTGAAAGCCTAGCCTATTGGTAGCTCCTACCTCAGCTATTAGAAACTCCCCTGAGTTAATGGATCTTTGATTTGAGAAAGAGGAACTTTCTGTAAGTGATCTGTTCTGACCTCCAGCTTCTTTTGATGACCCGACATATGGTGAATTTTGAGTACCTACGGATGAAGCTGGTTTTCTCCCGACGGATAAAGCAGATTGTCTCCCGACGGATGAAGCATTATGCAACTCGACAGATGTTGAATTTTGTGCTTCATTGGTAGTGGATTTTTCTGCATTATCCTTTGATACTGTTTCTTGATCACTTTCATCATCACTGTCATCACTAACCATCTCCACATTGTCAAATTTGAGGCTCTCATGGTAATCTCCATCTTGCAGACCTTCAATCTTTTTATCATCAAACACAACATGTATTAATTCCACAACAATGTTGGTTCTTAGATTGTAGACTCTATATGCTTTACCAACAGCATATCCAACAAAAATTCCTTCATCTGCTTTAACATCAAACTTCTCATTCTGATCAGTTTGATTTTTCAAGATATAACATTTGCAGCCAAAGACATGAAGAAAATTTAGAGTTGGCTTCTTGTTCTTGAATATATGATATTCATGTGAGTTGTATAATCATAAGATGATTATGTAATATGTATATATACTGATATATACATGATTTATGTTTGTTCTAATTATGAGAATCATCTTAAGATACGAATTCTGAATTGGCTGCTGAAGATTTGTTGAAATCTGGGTCTGGTGTCCTATTTACGCAAACGAATACCCTATTCCATAGGTAAACGAGCGTCTAAACAAAACTGATAGCTAAATCTATCAACAACTCGTCTGTAAGGCATTTGACGTCGCTTACTGCCCGTAAACAGTGATTCTTGTTTTTCTGATTTGATTCTGATTTTTCTGATTTTTGTCATATTTTTTTATGATTAGATCATGGATAATATGATATGTTAAGATCAGATTATGTGTTTTAACATGCTTTTATGTGTTGTATGAGCATGGTGAATGGTTATGGCCTTTCGACCTTAGTGTAATGGTTTTGGTTTTAAATACGACTTGCATGTCGTCAATCTTTGTAATCATAAATCTCGAATGTAACTCGAGTTATTCTTGTAAGTTCATTAGATTAGTTTTACTTTCAATCTATGTAATGTAATTGAAGACTCAAGAAGGCTATCCAATGGAGGTGAGACATACAAGAAGTCTAAACAAAGAAGAAGACTTATATAATAAGTAGTTGTATTTATTTCCATCACCATATTAGATTGACCTTGATCTTTATCATGAGCTTGATAAAGATCACATAGGATGGGGCCATAACCAAACACATTTACTTTATTGCACTTTACATTTACTTGTTTATTTAATTTTATATATGAGATATATGCCTATATTTACCATGCGATGATAGATTTAGGTAAACTTAAATCAATATAAGGCGTGCTCTAGAAAATCTAGAATAGGAATCGTTTCTTGCCTTAACAATAATATTATGAATACAATCATGAGATTCTTGTGTTTATGAAACACGTAATTAAATATGAATTATCAATATTGAGAGAAAGGATGATTCTGTCAAAAGCAGATTTCTATCTGTAAGAAAGGGGTATTAAGTGACGCCTCTTGACAATGCTCCCCCCGATCTGGGAATCATCTGATTATCGATTATTGATTTAAAATATTTAATTTAAAAGGAAGAATCTCTTTATAATATGATTATGATTGTAACATAATATAATCCCTCTAAAATTGAATAATATCAAGTAGTAATAGTGTAACGACCGAGGAATTACGCTTGTATTATATTATAATAATAATAAATTATGTGTATTATTATGTGATTAAATGTGTTAAGTCGTTGAACCCTAACTGCTATGTGTTATGTGTTGGTTGTTTTGATCCAAACGTGTTTTGGATATTTATTGAGCGTTCTATCGTCAGTTATATATATTATATCAAAACCTGT